>NC_060954.1:12819971-12831139 GCF_022045245.1 Lucilia cuprina
GTTCTAGTTCAGTTCTAGTTCAGTTCTAGTTCAGTTCTAGTTCAGTTCTAGTTCAGTTCTAGTTCAGTTCTAGTTCAGTTCTAGTTCAGTTCGAGTTCAGTTCTACTTTAGTTCTAGTTTAGTTCTAGTTCAGTTCTAGTTCAACTCTAGTTCAGTTCTAGTTTAGTTTTAGTTCAGTTCTAGTTCATATACTAATATCTAGCTGGGTTCCTAAAAATTGCTACAAAAATTCATTAAATTAAATATTTATTATTTTCTATTCATTCATTTGCCTTAGACAATTATTATTTTTTTTTTTTTTTTTGTATTTTCATTTTAAACCCTCATTTTGCCAATTTTTTTTCATTTGCCTTCACAGGTCAATGATTTAGACATTATTTTGTTAAATGCATTTTGTGTAACAATTCATGTTGCATGCAACTATTGAGCGAAAATATTTCTTAACTGCTGCTTCTCACATAATACCCAAAAAAGGATGTGTGTGTAAATATATATCTATTGTTTGAACATACGTCAGTGTTTCCCTTAAGGGCGGTATTATTCCTCAAATCTTTAAAATATTTTATGAAAATCCTTTTTTATCTGTCAAGCAGATAGAAAATTGATTTGTAAACAAAGTGAAGAGTCTATTCTACTAAAAGCGCACCAAGCTGCAGGGATTTGTTTGACTGTGAGCCTGTATTAGTAAAGGATTTAAAATTGAATTTGTCCGTGTGTCTGTGTGTGTGTGTTTGTCTGCATGTGAAAGAGTTTTATGAAAATTTATTCAAATAACTATAATAATTGTTGTAATTGTATTCATTCAATTTGAAAATTGATGGCAAAATAATGATTTTATTTTCATTTTTTTTTCTTAAACCACAAAATCAATTTAATAATAGAGAGTGTAAACAAAAAAATATAAAACTGAATTTTAATCAAAATTTAAATAGAAAAAATTAAACAAATAGATTTAAAAAATAGTTTTAAACAAATTTGTTTTTTATATTTTGGTAAATTAATATGGATTTAAAGATTTATTTGTTTTTTAGGGTGAAATTTAAAAGGGAGGAAACAATTTTGTTTGTTTAATGGTCAGTAGTTAGGAGATTTTTAAATATTGATTTAAAAACAATTGTTAAATTAAGAATGAAAGGAAAACTGAAAAATGTCTTTTGTGGAAGCCTATTTTAGTAATAAACATCCGTCATACATGATACTACTCTAAACTTTAGAAAGTCTGCAGTCTAGACTATAGATCAGTCTATAGTCTTGACTATAGATCAGTCTATAGTCTTCACTATAGAACAGTCTGTAGTCTTGACTATAGATTAGTCCATAGTCCTAACTATAGATCAGTCTATAGTCTTGACTATAGATCAGTCTATAGTCTTGACTTTAGATCATTCTATAGTCTTGACTATAGATCAGTCTAAAGTCTTGACTATAGATCAGTCAAAAGTCTTGACTATAGATCAGTTTATAGTCTTGATTATAAATTATTCTATAGTCTTGACTATAGATCAGTCTATAGTAATGTCTATAGATCAGTCTATAGTCTTGACTATATTTCAGTCTATAGTCTTGACTATAGATCAGTCTATAGTCTCGACTATAGATCAGTCTATAGTCTCGACTATAGATCAGTCTATAGTCTTGACTACAGATCAGTCTATAGTCTTGACTATAGATCAGTCTATAGTCGTGACTATAGATCAGTCTATAGTCGTGACTATAGATTAGTCTATAGTCTTGACCATAGATCAGTCTATAGTCTTGACTATAGACCATTCTTGTCTATAGATCAGTCTATAGTCTTGACTATAGATCAGTCTATAGTCTTAACTATAGATCAGTCTATAGTCTTGATTATAAATCATTCTATAGTCTTGACTATAGATCAGTCTATAGTATTGTCTATAGATCAGTCTATAGTCTTGACTATATTTCAGTCTATAGTCTTGACTATAGATCAGTCTATAGTCTCGACTATAGATCAGTCTATAGTCTTGACTATAGATCAGTCTATAGTCTTGACTATAGATCAGTCTATAGTCTTGACTATAGATTAGTCTATAGTCTTGACTATAGATTAGTCTATAGTCTTGACTATAGATCAGTCTATAGTCGTGACTATAGATTAGTCTATAGTCTTGACCATAGATCAGTCTATAGTCTTGACTAGAGACCAGTCTTGTCTATAGATCAGTCTATAGTCTTGTTTATAGATCAGTCTATAGCCTTGTTTATAGATCAGTCTATAGTCTTAACTATAAATCAGTCTATAGTCTTGATTATAGATCAGTCTATCGTCTTGACTATAGGTCAGTCTATAGTATTGACTATAGATCAGTCTGTATATAGTCTTGACTATAGATCAGTCTGTATATAGTCTTGACTATAAATCAGTCTATAGTCTTGACTATAGGTCAGTCTATAGTCTTGACTATAGATCAGTCTATAGTCTTGACTATAGATAAGTCTATAGTCTTGACTATAGATAAGTCTATAGTCTTGACTATAGATAAGTCTATAGTCTTGACTATAGATAAGTCTATAGTCTTGACTATAGATCAGTCTATAATCTTGACTATAGATCAGTCTATTTTCTTGACTATAGATCAGTCTATTGTCTTGACTAAAGATCCATCTATAGTATTGACTTAAAATCGGTCTATAGTCTTAACTATAGATAAAGATAAAGATAAAGATCTCTTTATTGTCTTAACTACAGAATAGTCTATAGTTTTTGAATGAAGGTAGTCTTCAATAAAAACTGATATATTATCTTGTCTATATATCAGTCAATTGTCCTAACTATAGGTCTTTCTTCACTACGAATCAGTCTTGACTATTTGTTTTTTTGAAAGTCCTCTTTCCTTTTTACTGCCGCATAATTCAATAATTATTTATTAATTTAACATTTTTCTTTTTCTTTCAGGCCAAACGTATACAGAGCAATGAATTGGCCGCCATAAAAGTGATTAAATTAGAACCCACAGACGACATACAAATCATCCAACAGGAGATTATTATGATGCGTGACTGTCGTCATCCCAATATAATTGCATACTATGGCTCATATTTGCGACGTGATAAATTATGGATCTGTATGGAGTATTGTGGTGGTGGTAGTTTACAGGATATATATCAAGTAACCGGCCCACTGACAGAACAACAGATTGCCTATATGTGCCGTGAAACATTAAAAGGACTCGAGTACCTGCATTCCATGGGTAAAATGCATCGTGATATTAAAGGAGCCAATATACTGTTAACGGAGTATGGTGATGTGAAATTGGCTGATTTTGGTGTATCGGCACAAATTACGGCCACCATTAATAAGAGAAAAAGTTTTATTGGTAAGTACAACAACAACAGAAATATCATCATTATTATCTTTCTCGTAAACAACAATGTCCTCTTCAATATTATTTTCAATTCATTAGTTGTGTGTGAAGGAGTAACTATGGTAATATGTGTTGCCTGTTCGTTGGTTGACTGTTGCATGACAAAAGAACCAACGTGAGGCTTGGCTCATAGTCTTGTGCGGCAGCCACCAACTGCATTCCGCAACAAAAATTTAATTATAAATTGTATTTATGGTTGCTTTTGTTCTTTTGCTTGTATTTTTTTATTTACTGTTTTTCAAATTATATAATGAACACGTTAAGGATAATTTAATGGTGGTCAGTTACAATGTCTGTGTAGGTCTATAAAAACCCAGTAGTTTTAGAAGTCGGCAGTGTTGTATAGGCAGTTTTTTCCTAATGTGAAACCTTGGTTTTGACTGTAGATCAATCTGTAGTCTAGATTAGAACAGTCTTTAATCTTGACTATAGAAGAGTATGTAATCTTGATTAGAATCATTCTATACTTTTTACTAAGGATTAGATTGAAAACTTCACCAAAGGCCTCTCGATAGTGTCCGTAGATCCGTCTAAAGTATTCTATAGACTACAATGTATACAATCCCTGACAACTGTGTGGTCTTGTCTATATTAATCTGTTGTCTTGACTACAGAACAGCTGTTATATTCAACTATGGAAGTAACTATATTGTACACTGTACATCACCCTATATTTTACTCTAATCAGACCCTAGTGCTATCTTAAGATCTACACTTTTCGTAGGACACTGAAAGTAATGTATTTCTAAGTGTTTGGTGAAATCATAAGATCGACACAGCCATTAGCGAACTACCGGGCATAAACACGTTTATTGTCTTTAGCCTACAAAAAAGAAATTGCGGTATAAGTAAATTTTAATGACTGAATCGTTTGCTGTATAATAATTATTTGTTATTAATAAATATATTGGAGAGAGAGAAAAACAAGAATAATGGAGTAGTTAGAGCTGAAAGTATGTTTTACATTATCTATTAAGTATTAAAGAGTTATTAAAACCACGCATAAGATATTAAACTGAATTTGATAGAAAATTTAGTAATTTTATGCTATAATCTTGACTTTAAAATAGTCAATAGTCTTGACTATAGAATAGTCTATAGTCTTGACTATAGAATAGTCTATAGTCTTGACTATAGAATAGTCTATAGTCTTGACTATAGAATAGTCTATAGTCTTGACTATAGAATAGTCTATAGTCTTGACTATAGAATAGTCTATAGTCTTGAATATAGAATATTCTATAGTCTTGACTATAGAATATTCTATAGTATTGACTATAGAATAGTCTATAGTCTTGACTATAGAATAGTTTATAGTCTTGAATATAGAATAGTCTATAGTCTTGACTATAGAATAGTCTATAGTCTTGACTATAGATTAGTCTATAGTCTTGACTATAGAATAGTCTATAGTCCTGACTATAGAATAGTTTATAATCTTGACTATAGAATAGTCTTTAGTCTTAACTATAAAATAGTCTATAGTCTTGACTATAGAATTGTCTATAGAATTGACTATAGAATAGTCTATAATTTTAACTATAGAATAGTCTATAGTCTTAACTATAGAATAGTCTATAGTCTTGACTATAGAATATTCTTTAATCTTGACTATAGAATAGCTTATATTCGTGACAACAGAATATTCTATAATCTTGACTATAGAATAATCTATAGTCTTGACTATAAAATAGTCTACAGTCTGGACTATAGAATAGTATATTATCTTGACTATAGCATAGTCTATGATCTTGGCTATAGAATAGTTTACATTATTGACTATAGAATAGTTTATGTTCTTGACTGTAGAATAGTCATGACTATGGAATAGTCGTTAGTTTTGATGATAGAAGAGATCATAGAAGAGATGTAATCTGGACTATAAATAGTCCATATTGGGTTGACTAAAGATTAGTCTATTGGCTTGAATATAGAAGACTCATATTCATTGTCAATAAAACAGTCAATAGTTTGACTAAACAATTGCCGATAATTTTGAATATTAATTGATTAGTATAGAGTTTTCTATAAAAAATAGAGGCTTGAGTAAAGAATAGTTGATGAATAAAATGTTGTACTGAATATAAAATGTTATTTGTAATTTATTGAAATAATAACGGTATTAATTAATTTTATTCTATTTTAATATTCCAAAAAATTATGACAAAACCATTATTTAAAAAATAAATCCATAATTTTTATATTAATTTTTTCATCAATTGAAAAAAAGTTTTACTAAAACTTAATCAATTGTTTGGGATTATCTAAAAGCATCAGCATTATCAACGTTATCAGAATAATAATTAGCAATGGTAATTAAAATTATAAATATTTAATGTGGACAAAATAATACAACAACAACAACAACAATAATAAATTGTTTTGTTTAAAACTTTGCTTATGTGGTAAATAGTTTGTTAAATGGAATGAAAATAAAATTTGAAAATTTTAATTAAATTAAAATATGATATTAATATTTAGAAGGAAGCAAAAAATTTAACACCTCATTTAATTATGTTAATGTTTAAAGTGGGAATAAAAACTTAGTTATAGTTGGTTATTATTACAGGGTAAACTAGTTGGTCAGGATGACTATATGTTAGATATATTATATAGAAGCAGTGTTATAATAAAGGATTTTGAAAAAATGTAATAAATCACCGAAAAAGTATAATTCTCATTTAGTTAAAAAAATTTGAAATTAAAATAGTATTAGTAAGTCTTTAACTAGTGCTGCCCTCTGTCATTAAAAGAACTCTAATCTATATTATTAAAACAAAACTCATTCCAGTCAAGTCAAGCTAACTCTCATTTTAAATATTTAAACAAATATTTATCCATTTTAAACTTTTTTTAAAAAATTCTAATTTCTAAAAACATTGCAAATATAGCTGAAGGTTATTAGACTAATAACAAACACTAAAACAACAACAACAAAAATGTAACAACAACAACTAAAAATAAAAATCTGTATGATTATGATGAGCTTAATTTGAAATTCGTGGGAAAATATTGTTGTTATAAAACTAAAAGTTTTTAATACTGTTAAGCTAAAATAAAAATATTTATAATTCGGACTACAACACCATGTTGTAGGAATTTTTATATTTTCAACATAGTTTTCATTTCCTTCTCTCCCCTTGCAAAAAAAAAAAAAAAAAAAACTTAAATAAATAAATAAACTCGAATTGCAACAATTTTCTGCATAATAATTTATGTGGTAAAAAAAACAAAAAAAAAATTTAACAAAAATATAATAATGTTGATTAACCATATACAAAAGTTCTGCTAAAATAGTTTAGTTTTATATAAAAATTGTTTTTATAATAAAACGTTTGTTTTATGTTGGCTGCTAAAAACGTTTTTTTTTTTGCTATTTTGTGGTCATTTCTTTGAGTTTTTAAAAACAATGAAAATGAAATGAAAATCATGGTTTAATTTTTTTGTTGCTGTCAGTTTAAAATAATAAATATATACATAAAATAACCAGTAAAAAATTTAACGTGTTAAATAAATTTACATAGTTTATATATATTTTTTTATTGCTATAGTCGCATGTTATTTGTTTTCACCATGTCATTATTTAACATTTTATCCATTTCATTATTTAGTTGCATTAATGTAAATTTGTTTAAAGAATACTTTTACAAATGAATGCTGGATTTAAATGCTTTTTTTTCATATATCTGGTCATAGGCTGGTCACATGGCAAAGAAGAGAAAAATGGATGATAAAGAGCATTATTGTGGGAGAGAAAAATAATGTAGTCATATGATAGTTCTATAGTCAAAGCTATAAACTATTCTACAGTCAATACTATTATTAATATCATGACTATAGATATATAGTCTTGAGTCTATAGACTATTCTATAGTCAAGCCTATAGATTAGATAGAGTCAAGACTATAGACTATTATATAGTCAAGACTAAACAGTATTTTATAGTCAAGACTACTATAGTCAAGACTGTGGAGTATTTTATAATTAAGACAATATACTATTCTATATAGTCAAGACTATAGACTGTTCCATAGTCAACTGTTCTAAAGTCAAGGCTATAGACAATTTTATAGTCAAGACTATAGACTATTCTACAGTCAAGACTATAGACTATTTTATAGTCAAGGCTATTGAATATTCTATAGTCAAGGCTATAGACTATTCTATAGTCAAGACTATAGACTATTCTATAGACAAGACTGTAGACTATTCTATAATCAAGACTATATGCTATTCTATAATCAAGACTATAGATTATTCTATAGTCAAAACTATAGAACTATTCTACAGTCAAGACCATAGACTATTCTACATTCAAGACTATAGACTATTCTATAGTAAAGACTATAGACTATTCTACAGTCAAGACTATAGACTATTCTATAGTCAAGACTTAAGACTATCTACAGTCAAGACTATAGACTATTCTACAATTCTATTGTCAAGACTACAGACTGTTCTACAGTCAAGACTATAGACTGTTCTACAGTCAAGACAATAGACTGTTCTACAGTCAAGACTATAGACTGTTCTTAGTCAAGACTATAGAGTATTCTATAGTCAAGACTATAGAGTATTCTATAGTCAAGACTATAGAGTATTCTATAGTCAAGACTATAGAGTATTCTATAGTCAAGACTATAGACTATTCTATAGTAAAGACTATAGACTATTCTATAGTAAAGACTATAGACTATTCTATAGTCAAGACTATAGACTATTCTATAGTCAAGACTATAGACTATTCTATAGTCAAGACTATAGACTATTCTAAAGTCAAGACTATAGACTATTCCATAGTCAAGACTATAGACTATTCTATAGTCAATACTATAGACTATTCTATAATCAAGACTATAGACTGTTCTATAGTCAAGACTATAGACTATTCTATAGTCGAGACGATGGACAATTCTATAGTCAAGACTGTACACTATTCTATAGTCAATACTATAGACTATTCTATAGTCAAAACTATAGACTATTCCATAGTCAAGACTATAGACTATTCTATACTCAAGACTATAGACTATTCTAAAGTCAAGTCTATAGACTATTCTATAGTCAAGACTTTATAATGTTCTAAAGTTAAGACTATTCTATAGTTTCAACTAAAGACTCTTCTATAGTCAAGACTATATAGTATTCTATAGTCAACTATAGACTGTAGAATATTCTATAGTCAAGACTATTGACTATTCTATAGTCAGGACTATAGACTATTCTATAGTCAAGACTATAGACTATTCTATAGTCAAGTCTATAGATTATTCTATAGTCAAGACTATACACTGTTCTATAGTCAAGACTATAGTCTATTCTATAGTCAAGACTATAGACCATTCTATATTCAAGACTATAGACTATTCTATAGTCAAGACTATAGACTATTCTATCGTCAAGACTATAGACTATTCTATAGTCAAGACTATAGACTATTCTATATTCAAGACTATAGACTATTCTAAAGTCAAGACTATAGACTATTCTATAGTCAAGACTAAAGACTATGCTGGAGACAAGACTACAGACTAATCTATAGTCAAGTCTATAGATTATTCTATAGTCAAGACTATAAACTACTCTACAGTCAAGACTATAGACTATTCTATAGTCAGGACTATAGACTATTCTATAGTCAAGACTATAGACTATTCTATAGTCAAGTCTATAGATTATTCTATAGTCAAGACTATAAACTACTCTATAGTCAAGACTATAGACTATTCTATAGTCAAGACTATAGACTATTCTATAGTCAAGACTATAAACTATTCTATATTCAAGACTATAGACTATTCTATCGTCAAGACTATAGACTATTCTATAGTCAAGACTATAGACTATTCTATATTCAAGACTATAGACTATTCTAAAGTCAAGACTATAGACTATTCTATATTCAGGACTATAGACTATTCTATAGTCAAGACTATAGACTATTCTATAGTCAAGACTATAGACTATTCTATAGTCAAGTCTATAGATTATTCTACAGTCAAGACTATAAACTACTCTATAGTCAAGACTATAGACTATTCTATAGTCAAGACTATAGACTATTCTATAGTCAAGACTATAGACTATTCTATAGTCAAGACTATAGGCTATTCTATAGTCCAGACTATAGACTATTCTATAGTCAAGACTAAAGACTATGCTGTAGACAAGACTACAGACTAATCTATAGTCAAAACTATATCCATATTTGGGAACATAGACTATTTTATAGTCCAGGCTAAAGACTATTCTCCATTTTTATCTGGGGGCTAAAAAAGTTCATCTAACCAACACATCTAAATTATTTATTCATTTACCATTTAAGCCTTCCTGTGCCCTCTAATTTGGATGTCATAGTTATTTGTTGAAGAGTCTAGCTCCTAGTGGGTCACAATTACATACATACTAAATACTCTGGTGTATGGAATATAAAAACCTTAAACAGAAACATATGTGTTGTTTAGTGTTTTTCGTTTTATATTTTTTAAAACTTTTTTCTCTATTTTGAACAGGAATGTGCAAAATATTAATGAAATAACATTATGGCAACTACACAACAACCCACTAACGAAGAAAACACAGAGAGAAAATATTTTAAATTTATTTTGATAAAAAAAATCCATAGCAAAAACATCATTAGCAGTGTTTTACCAATTTTTTCATATATATAAATTATTTTCGAAAAAAATTTCTATTTTCTATAAAATTTCTTTCAGTGTAATAGTTATTTAGACATATAATTCCATATAAGTAGAAACGATAGAAAAATAATATTTTACAACATGTAGTTATTTTTTCTATTATTTTTCTCAATTTTTATTTCTTGCAATTGTTGTTTTAAGGACATTATATGAAAAATCCTTTATTCTTTATTTTACAATAAAACAGAACTTTTTTCTAATATAAAACAATATTTACAAAAAAACTTAAGAACAGGGAATAGAAATAAAACTTAAAAATCCACTTAACTAAATACTTTACAAAAACCTCCTCTTAGGTGCAACATTTCTTAAGAATGCGTTTTAAGTTGGTTGCAATGTGGCAAGTTTCACTTTAAATTGCTGCTGTTGCCATTGTGGTTGAATGAAGTAAGTGGTAAAAACAAACAAAAAATAATAATAATAAAAATAAAGTTTTTATAAAACAATGGCGACTACTTCAAGATATTCTTCTAGTATTTACTTATTTCTATAATTTGTAATATTACATTTTTATATTATAGGAATAATAGAAACATTTTTAATATGAAACAATTATTTTTGGATATGTTTTAAAGAAATTCTATTTCTTAAAAAGAATAGTTTATAGTAGATAGTTTATAGTAGATTTACCCTTCTGTAGTTCAGACTATAGAGTGTTCTATAGTCCAGACTATAGAGTGTTCTATAGTCCAGACTATAGAGTGTTCTATAGTCCAGACTGTAGAGTGTTCTATAGTCCAGACTGTAGAGTGTTCTGTAGTCCAGACTGTAGAGTGTTCTATAGTCCAGACTATAGAGTGTTCTATAGTCCAGACTATAGAGTGTTCTATAGTCCAGACTATAGAGTGTTCTATAGTCCAGACTGTAGAGTGTTCTATAGTCCATACTATAGACTATTCTAAGACTAGACTGTAGACTATTCTATTGTCCAGACTATATACTATTCTATAGTCAATACTATAGACTATTTTATAGTCCAGACTATAGACTATTCTATAGTCCAGACTAAAGACTATTCTATAGTCCAGACTATAGACTATTCTATAGTCCAGACTATAGACTATTCTATAGTCCAGAC
>NC_060954.1:12831239-12835908 GCF_022045245.1 Lucilia cuprina
GTTCTAGTTCAGTTCTAGTTCAGTTCTAGTTCAGTTCTAGTTCAGTTGTAGTTCAGTTCTAGTTCAGTTCTAGTTCAGTTCTAGTTCAGTTCTAGTTAAGTTCTAGTTAAGTTTTAATTCAATTTCCTTTATTTATAGTTCAGTTCTAGTTTAGTTTAAGTTCTATTTTTCTATAAATCTCTTTAGTCGCACTGTCGCTGCCATTTTCTACGTGGAGCCATATCTTTAAACAACAACAACGGGAGAAGGAAATGAAGTTAAAAGTTTTTACAATGCTAAACAACAAAAAAATACAACAATAGCATGCGGTGGCAATTATACTTGAAAAACTTTTATATTAAAAAAAGAAAATAATACTACATTTTATATTTTTAAAAATAAATAAGGAATTGTTCTATAGAATACCATTAGTTGTGGTATTTAGTTATAGAAAATATTAACAAAAGAACAGCAACACACTACCAATTAATTTATTTCTGTCTTTTTTCAAATAGTGTTTGATTAATTTCTTTTATTCGTTAGTTTTTATTTTCAGTTTTGTGGAAAATGTTAAATTTATGTTTGCAAATTGTACAAACGTTTGCTAAAAGGATAGTTTTGTTGTTATTGCTACAAAATGGCTCACACTTCAACACAGTCATAAATATTAAAGTTAAGTTAGTTTTAAAACTATAAAAATAGAGAATGTATGATATTTATGTGAAATATGTCTATATGTTTATGATATCTATGTGAAATATACAAACATATGCAATAAAATATATATGTATTTAGTATTATTTTACTACCTTTAACTACACTAGAATAAAGAAGACAAAATAAGAAAAATTTATAAAACATTTATGAAGTTGCTTTAATTTTAGATAATTTTGTATAGAATAACTGCAATATCAAACTTTTTTTAAAAATGCTAAAAATAATTGTAATCTTTTTTCTTCAAGTGCATATCAATTTATTACCCCTCACAATCATCATCTTTAAAAAGAAAGAGAAACTATTTGTCGGATCCATCACATTTTGCCATATGTATGAATGAATGTACTTCGTTTAAATTTCATGAATGTGTGCATTTCATAAACTTACAAATTTTATATATTTAACAAAAACAATTTAAGAATTTTATTTATGATACTTGTATTCACTCGTATGTACAAATGTCTGCAAAATTCTTATTAACAAAAAGCACATACACACACATATATATAAAAATAAATATGCTTGTTTGCTTGCTGAAAGTATGCTATGAAAATTCATGTTTATCTATTATTGCATGCTTGTGCAAGAGCGAAAAGAAGAGAAATGGTTATTTTATTTTGAACACATCACAGTCATGAATTTGTTCTTTAGTTTTCTCTGTTTTTTTTTTATTGTGAATTTTACGTGTTTAAATACATCAGAACAAGAATTTTATAAAGTTTATTTTTTAAACATCTACAAATACAATTTTTTTTTACAAATTTAATAAAATGAATGAATACTCTTGACTGGAATATTTATGTAACCTATTTAATGGTTTTTCAACAGAACTAAAATCTAGAACAGAACTTGAACAGAACTAAAACAGAACTAAAACAGAACTAGAACAGAACTAGAGCAGAACTAGAACAGAACTAGAACAGAACTAGAACAGAACTAGAACAGAACTAGAACAGAACTAGAACAGAACTAGAACAGAACTAGAACAGAACTAGAACAGAACTAGAACAGAACTAGAACAGAACTAGAACAGAACTAGAACAGAACTAGAACAGAACTAGAACAGGACTGGAACAGAACTAGAACTGGAACATTATTTTTGTGAATCTTTTCTATTACAGGTGAATAGTTTTACATTTTGAAACAACAATACTTTTATTTACGACACCTATACGTATACGTGTTATTGATTTCTTAATATTACAAATATGAAGTATACGCCTAAATAGTTGTTCTTAATATTGATTTAAGAATTCTATATAACTACATAAAGAAGATCACTTTTATGTACTACCAAAATAGCATTCGGACACACCATTTATTATTAAAAGAAAAAACAGTGATTTTTTTCAACGACAATCATGTTAGCTGTGTTGTTCACATGTTTAAGCATCAATTGACCATTTAATATGAAAATCATCAACACAATCGACATACACTAAAAGTTTTCTGTTTGACGTTGATCCTTTCAGTAATAAGAATATTCATTAATATCTATGTAGTTGTAATATGTATGTATGCATACAGACAATAACATGTGTATATATGTAAGTAGTACATGTATTAATATACTTTTATGTTCTCACGTACGTGTAGTAGTTGCAACCAGGAGAGTGTATGAAGGTTGTTTATATCGATAGTTGAAGCGGATGTCGCCAACAGGCTACACATATGTTTCTTAAACAATAAAAACATATACTTCGAAAACTATATAAACATACACATACATATTAATTCTGCAGTTGGGGCATTGAAAAAGCAAGGTTTAAAGTGTCTACTCTTTAGATTACATAGAGACAAAAACATGTAAACGTTGCTGCAATACAAACACTTTTGCTCTAATAGTTACACGTACCCAAAGGATATTTACAATATTATCTCTTTATTTAAACTTTTATACATGTAGTTGGACGTGCGTTTGAAGATATGAGCCAATGTGGACTTTTTTTGGGAAAATTTATACTATAGTTATAAAATGAAAGTATGATATTATTATCACAATATTGTCCTTTGAAAACATTTAGTTGTATACTGTAGTTATTTTCTAGTTCTGTTCCAGTTCTTATATAGTTCTGTTCTAGTTCTGTTCTGTTCTAGTTCTGTTCTAGTTCTGTTCTAGTTCTGTTCTAGTTCTGTTCTAGTTCTGTTCTGGTTCTGTTCTAGTTCTGTTCTAGTTCTGTTCTAGTTCTGTTCTAGTTCTGTTCTAGTTCTGTTCTAGTTCTGTTCTAGTTCTGTTATAGTTCTGTTCTAGTTCTGTTCTAGTTCTGTTCTAGTTCTGTTCTAGTTCTGTTCTAGTTCTGTTCTAGTTCTGTTCTAGTTCTGTTCTAGTTCTGTTCTAGTTCTGTTCTAGTTATGTTCTAGTTCGGTTCTAGTTCTGTTCTAGTTCCGTTCTAGTTCTGTTCTAGTTCTGTTCTAGATTCTGTTCTAGTTCTGTTTTGGTTCTGTTCTGTTCTAGTTCTGTTCTAGTTCTGTTCTAGTTCTGTTCTAGTTCTGTTCTAGTTCTGTTCTGTTCTAGTTCTGTTCTAGTTCTGTTCTAGTTCTGTGTTATTTCTGTTCTAGTTCTGTTCTAGTTCTGTTTTAGTTCCGTTCTAGTTCTGTTCTAGTTCTGTTCTAGTTCTGTTCTAGTTCTGTTCTAGTTCTGTTCTAGTTCTGTTCTAGTTCTGTTCTAGTTCTGTTCTAGTTCTGTTCTAGTTCTGTTCTAGTTCTGTTCTAGTTCTGTTCTAGTTCTGTTCTAGTTCTGTTCTAGTTCTGTTCTAGTTCTGTTCTAGTTCTGTTCTAGTTCTGTTCTAGTTCTGTTCTAGTTCTGTTCTAGTTCTGTTCTAGTTCTGTTCTGGTTCTGTTCTAGTTCTGTTCTAGTTCTGCTCTAGTTCTGTTCTAGTTCTGTCCTAGATAGTTCTAGTTCTTTAAAACTATTTACATATGTTCAATAGCTTCAACTTTACGAGAATCACGTACAATTCATATGTCAACGACCATATTTATAAATACTTTTTGTTAAATTTTTTTGAACTTAATTTATCCCAAATAAAATAAAACAAAACTATAATGTTTTTTGGTAATTGTAATTTATGTCAGTATTAAAAAGGATAACACCCACTTTATTAAGGTTAACGCCTAGCCAAAACCGTATATAGTATATGCAACAGGGATGAGCTTACTAATACTATAAAAACGGCTAATACTATAAAAATACATGTTAGTAAATGGCCTCAATGTAGTAGCTAATTGTAGCCATTTCTGCTATATAATAATTACAAATATAAATTGTGTCTGGTTTTGAAATTTATGCGAAATTTATGCCTGTTTGTTACACTCTACTACAGCATGAAATTCGACTATATGTATGTATGTATATCTTAAGCGCATATATAAGAGAATTTATGGTATTTTAAGTAATATGTAAAAATATTCGTACATATATGTTTTGCAGAAAATATACAACATTATAATAAAATAAGTATATTAGGGTAGAACAAATTTAAACGATAAAAAGTAACCTATACGCAACTGGCTGTAAAAATTGATTTAATCTAATCTAGACTACAATCCTATTATAGTTAAGCTATAGTCTTAGATTTTATCATGCCTTTAGACTTGACTATAATATAATCAACTGTCTGGACGATGGTTAAGTTTATAGTCTTGGTTATAGTATAGTCTAGAGTCTTGGCAGGAGTCTCGTATAGTATAGTCAACAGTCTTGATGATGGTAAAGTTTATAGCCTTGATTATAATATAGTGTAGAGTCTTGACAGGAGCCTCGTCCACAATCTTAATAATAGTCTAGTTTATAGTCTAGCCTATAGTCTAGCCTATAGTCTAGTCTATGACTAGTCTATAGTCTAGTCTACAGTCTAGTCTATAATCTAGTCTATAGTCTAGTCTATAGTCTAGTCTATAGACTAGTCTATAGTCTAGTCTATAGTCTAGTCTATAGTCTAGTCTGTAGTCTAGTCTATAGTCTAGTCTATAG
>NC_060954.1:12836008-12838260 GCF_022045245.1 Lucilia cuprina
TAGACTAGACTATAGACTAGACTATAGACTAGACTATAGACTAGACTATAGACTAGACTATAGACTAGACTATAGACTAGACTATAGACTAGTCTATAGACTAGACTTGACTAGACTAAAGACTAGACTGCAGACTAGACTAAAGACTATACTAAGGACTAGACTATAGACTAAACTATAGACTAAACCATAGACTAGACTAGACTAGACTATTGACTTCATATTAAACTAGAATATAGAGTACACTATAGACTAGGCATTACACTGTATTATACATTGGACTGCAGAATAGACTGTAGACTAAAATTGGACTAGACTATAGACAAGACTTTAGATTAGACTATAGACTATACAATAAACTAGACAATAAGTTAGACTATAGACTACACTACAGACTAGACTGTAGACTAAACTATTGTCTAGACTACAGATTTAACTATAGACTAGACTATAGAATGTACAATAGACTAGACTATAGGCTAGACTATAGACTAGGCTATAGACTAGACTATAGACTAGACTATAGACTAGACTATAGACTAGACTATAGACTAGACTATAGACTAGACTATAGACTAGACTATAGACTAGACTATAGACTAGACTATAGACTAGACTATAGACTAGACTATAGACTAGACTATAGACTAGACTATAGACTAGACTATAGACTAGACTATAGACTAGACTATATATTAGACTATAGACTAGACTATAGACAAGACTATAGACAAGGCTATAGACTAGCCTATAGACTAGACTATACTAAATACTAGGCTATAGACTAGACTAAAAACTAGACTATAGAATAACCTATAGATTAGACTATATACATATATTTTCATAAATGGTCTTTAATTTATTTTTTTTAACTTTACCTTATTTTTTATAAATTTTAATTAGGTTGTATAATTTTTTTCCCAAAAATTATTCCATAACAAATAATACGCATCAATAACTTTCCAAAGATCAATGGTCAATATATGTTGAATTTATTTTATTATTGTATATTTAATATAAACCTACAGTTAGTGACAATAAAATATTAAAATGTTTTTTTATCAAAAATGTAAAAGAAAATTTGATTGGCATTTCAAGTATTAAACAACTACAATACAGTCTGCTTTCATGTCTTCTAAGAAAATAGAAAAAAATCTCTTAATCTCATGCTATTGTCTTGTAAAGATCTCTATTTTCTGTTACTAAGTGTTTACATGAGGGAAAATAAGTCTGAAATAAAAATGAAATGTTAATATTATAATCATGTATATTGTATGACATTCATCATATCAATAAAAAAAGAATAACTTGTTAAAAATTTATTCACAAAGGGTGTAACAACACGTGGTGTTAATTATAATAAAAAAAAAAATAAAATTTAGTACCAAACATATGTATGTTTATGTTTTGATTAATTTTAAATAAAAAAATTTTTTCAAAATCTTGTCATTCAAAGTTGTACCGAAATTTTTTTTTTTTTTTTTGCTGCAACACCCTCTTCATATATATCAGATGATTGGTAATACATCCGATGACATTAAACATATTACACATAATCACACAAATAAATACAAGAAAATAAAATTATATTTAACAACTGAAGGTTTTATTCTTTTTTCAGGGTTTATAAAAAAAACACACTCACACACTTTGTAATATCATCAATACATTAACATTATTGTGGTTTAATATACGCAATAGACAGTGAAGAACAAAACAGAATAAAATAAGAATATTTTTTATTAATTTTTCACATCCTCTTACTTTTATATACCAGTCTATAGGAGAGAATATCGTCTATATTATAACCAAAACTATAGCTATAGTCAAGGCTAAGTTATAGCCAAGGCTTGACTATAGTCAAGACGAAAGAAAAGTTTTCTGTCAATACTATGGATTAGACTTTAGACTACAGACTAGATTATAGTTTAGACTACGGACTAGATTATAGTCTAGACTATATACTAGACTAGACTATAGGCTAAACTATAGACTAGACTGTAGACTAGACTATAGACTAGACTATAGACTAAACTATAGACTAGATTATTGACTAGACTATAGACTAGACTAGACTAGACTATAGACTAGACTAAATACTAGACTATATACTATAGACTAGAGTATGGACTATGGAGTCTAGTCTTTAGACTAGACTATAGACTAGACTATAGACTAGACTATAGACTAGACTATAGGCTAGACTATAGACTAGACTATAGACTAGACTATAGACTAGACTATAGACTAGA
>NC_060954.1:12838360-12845474 GCF_022045245.1 Lucilia cuprina
TATAGTCTAGTCTATAGTCTAGTCTATAGTCTAGTCTATAGTCTAGTCTATAGTCTAGTCTATAGTCTAGTCTATAGTCTAGTCTATATTCTAGTCTATAGTCTAGTTAATAGTCTAGTCTATAGTCTAGTCTATAGTCTAACATATAGTCTAGTCTATAGTTTCGTTTATCCCAAACCTAACATTAAATTATAACACTATTTAATTTTAATCCTGTTTACTTATAGTGTATAAGTAGTTCCATTTACATATTTTCTGTAATGTAAATTGAAATTCCCATTTATTTCTTTATAGAATTATTCCTTTTCGTATTATCATACTACTACAATCCTTTGATTGCGAAATAAGAACTAGTATAATGAGCTGCATAATGAAATAATTTCCTTGTAGTATACAGTGAAATGATTTTGTTTTTGTTGTAGTATTTTCTTTACTTTTCTTACTAGCTTAGGGAAAATCTATTAAAAGTAGTTAATACTGAAAAGGAAAAAACTAGAGATCTTAAGAATAAAACGGATGGATTTTTTACGCGCATTTTTATTAATGTAGTGTAATTTACTTAGTGTATTTTTTTAATTGAATTAATAATAATATAAATTACTGAAAGTAGGGAGCAAGTGAAGTGAAAAAGCTTTAAGCGGGGAGCTTAAGGTTTAAAAGAAAAAAAATTTATTTTTTTGTTTGTTTTTTAAGAAGATGTTAAGGAAAATTAAATCGATTAAAACTGTTAGTTTAAAAGTACATATCATTTGAACATTTGAACTTGTTGCAATAACTGCTCAAAACTGTGTATTTAGAAAAAAGTGGAAATACTGCCTTGCTTGCCTTATAATCCAGACCTAGACTAGTATCGCTACTTTCTTTTTAATAAATTTTTGAAAAATATCCTTTCATTTTTAGTAAATTTTCAAAAAATTTCCCTTTTTAAAGAAAATTTTGATAAGTAGCTTTTTTGTATAAAATTTTCTCTACAAATTTTTAGGAAATTTTCAAAAAAAATTCCTTTTTTTTAGAAAATTTTAAAAAAATCCTTTTTTTAAAGAAATTTTTTTTATGAAATGTTTAAAAAATTTCCCGTTTTAAAAATTTACAAAAAATTTCCCGTTTTAAGAAATTTTCATAAAAATCCCTTTTTAAGAAAATCTCTACGAATTTGCTTTATGTATAAAATTTTTAGGAAAATATTAGAAAACTTTTTCTTTTTTAGTAAATTTTCAAAAAATTTCCCTTAAAAAAAATTCGATAAACTTTCTCTTTTTAAGAAATTTTGAACAAATCTCAATTAATTTCCCCTTTATAAGAAAATTTTGATTAAATTTTCTTTTTAAAGAAAAGCTCTATACATTTTTTTGTAAAAAATGTTCAATAAATTCTATTTGTTAAAGAATTTTTTAAGAAATTTCCCTTAATAAGGAAATTTTGAAAAGAATGACTTTAAAAATTTACTTTTTGTAAAAAAATATTTAAAAAATTTTATTTTATAAAAAAACAAATTTTTCTTCATAAAGAAATTAAAAAAAAAATCCCTTTTTTAAAGAAAGTTTCTACAAATTAGCTTTTTGTATAAAAATTTGTAAAAAATTTTCTTTTTTTAAGAGAACATCTCAACAAATTTCCCTTTTTAAGAAAATTTTGAATAAAATTACCTTTTTAAAGAAAATCTCCCGACAAATTTGATTTTCAACAAATTTTCAAATTTTCTTTTGAGAGATAACTTGGAATAAATTTCCTTAAAAAAAATATAAATTTGCTTATTATATAAAATTTTCCACAAATTTTCTATTTTTATAGGGAAATTTAAAAAAAAATCCAATTTTCTTTAAAATTTCTATTTTGCAATAAAAATTTTAACAAATTTAATTTTTTAAAGAAATTTTTATGAAATTTCCCTTTTGTAAGGAAATTTTTAAGAAATTTTCTTAAATAAGAAAATTTTGAATTAATTTCCCTTAAAAAAAACTCTAGAAATATGCTTTTTGTAAAAAAAACAAGTTTTCCCTTTGAAGGGATTTTTTTTTAGAAATTTCTCTTAATAGGGAAATTTTAAATGAATTTCTTTTTATAGGGAAATTTTTAAAAAATTTCAATATAAAATTTCTCTATAAATTAAATTTTTGTATAAAATTTCTAACAAATTTTATTTTATAAAGAAATTTGCAACAAATTTCCCTTTATAGGAAAATTTTTTCCTTATTAAAGAAAATCTCTTTAATTCTTATTTTAAAAAATATTTTTTTACAGAAATTTAAAAAAAATTTCCATTTTTAAAGAAAATGTTCGCTTTTTGCATAAAACTTTTGAATTTAAGAAATTTTCAACAAATATCCCCTTTTTATGGAAATTTTTAATAAATTTCCCTTTTTAAAAAAAATCTCCCGATAAATTTACTTTTTGTATAAAATTTTCAAAAAATTTTCTTTTCTTATAAATTTTTAACAAATTTTTTTCCCTTTAAAAGGAAATTTTGAATAAATTTCCCTTGAAAAGGAAATTTTGAATAAATTTCCCTTGAAAAGGAAATTTTGAATAAATTTCCCTTGAAAAGGAAATTTTGAAAAAATCTCCCAATAAATTTCCTTTTTGTATAAAATTAAAAATAATAATAATTAAAATTTAAAAAAAAAAAATTCTTTTTTTTTATAAATTTTCAACAAATTTTCCTTTTTTTGCAAATGTTTCTCTCCAAGTTTAATTTCTAACAATTTCTTCCTTTATTCATAATTTAAGCCATTTATCCTTTAAATGCCTCCAAAAATAGAAAAAGGTAATCAAGTAAAAATATTTGAAGTTTAGTTTTCTTGCTTGCCAAAAATCTAAGCTGAAAATCAGTTTAAAAAGTAAAATCTATTATTGCCAAAGTATTAGCAGCAACAACTAACTCTAGTAAATATTTAGCATTTTATAAAATTTTCTTAAAATTTATTTTGCAAATAATCCTTTTTTCTCTCTAAAGGGGCATCAGCAAAATGGTAGAAAAACGAAAACAAATCTTAAGAAACAACTAAGACGATAACAACAAGAAGGGTGAATGAAGAAAGAAATAAAATTAGAAAAATTGCAAGTTTAGAAAGGAAATCTATCGCATCATAATACCACTTTAGTTGCAACTTTACAAAAAAGAAATAAAAAAAATATTGAAATTGATTTTACAATAAAAACATTAATTCCACTACTTAAAAGCTGAAATGTAACAGAACCCAATGAAAATTTTATGAAAGGAGTTAAAGAACAATTGCAACTAATACACGACACTAACCCAAAGTAATCACTTATGTAAGTAGTTATGTTACAAACAATCTCAGAAGCAAATACAGTCAAAGGAATTAAAGAACAAATACAACTAATACTCGACACTAACCCAAAGTAATCACTTATGTAAGTAGTTATGTTACACACAATTCCTATGCAATAAAAGTTATTCCCTATTTTAATAATTTAAACAAAACTTTTATATAATTTACTTTAAAAAAATCCCTTGTTCAATGTCTTCTAAGAAAAACCAAATATTGCTGGTCTATTTTCTATTATTTGCTCTATAATATTTCATATTCTTTTTCTCTTATTTATTTAATATTTTAGTGCCTTTTGGGGAACGAAAGATGAGCAGCAAATCGAAGACTTCTATGGGAGTTTGTTCAGTATTAAGTATTAAAGTTTACTTTAGTTATAGCAAATCCTTATATAATTTTTTTATTTTGTTTTTTTTTCTGCTTCTTTTTCTATAGTTGGTTTTTTGGTTTTATTTTTCCCAGAATTGCTCCATTAGGTTTTTCCTCTACAGTAAACATTTATTTCATGATATTTTTGCGAGTCTGTCTTGTATTTGATGTAGTTTTTAAATACAATAAGTAAATATACATATATTTCTTTAGCTACTGTATAGGAAAAGAAAAGTAAAAGAATGATTTATCTGTCCAGACTATAGAATAATCTCTTGTTCAGACTATAGAATGCTCTATAGTCAGGACTATAGAATGATCTATAGTCCAGACTATAGAATGATCTATAGTCCAGACTATAGAATAATCTATAGTCCAGACTATAAAATGATCTATAGTCCAGACTATAAAATGATCTATAGTCCAGACTACAGAATGACCTATAGTCCAGACTGTAAAATGAACTATAGTTCAGACTACAGAATGATCTATAGTCCAGACTATAGAATGATCTATAACTATAGAATGATTTATAGTTCAGACTTTGGAATGATCTATACTTCAGACTATGGAATAATCCAGACTATAGAATGATCTATAGTCCAGACTATAGAATGATCTATATTCCAGAATATATAATGATCTACAGTCCAGACTATAGAATGATCTATAGTCCAGACTATAGAATGATCTACAGTCCAGACTAAAGAATTACCTATAGTTCAGACTATAGAATGATCTATAGTCCAGACTATAGAATGATCTATAGTACAGACTATAGAATGATCTATAGTCCAGACTATAGAATGATCTATCGTTCAGACTATAGAATGTTCTATAGTCCAGGCTATAGAATGATCTATAGTCCAGACTATAGAACGATCTACAGTCCAGACTATAGAATGATCTATAGTCCAGACTATAGAATGATCTATAGTCCAGACTAAAGAATGATCTATTGTCCAGATTATAGAATAATCTAAAGTCCAGACTATATAATGATCTATAGTCCAGACTATAGACTGATGTATAGTCCAGACTACAGACTGATCTATAGTCCAGACTATAGACTGATCTGTACTTCAGACTAAAGACTGCTCTATAGTTATGAATGATCAATATTTCTGACTATAGAATGATCTATAGTCCTGACTATAGAATGATCTATAGTACAGACTATAGAATGATCTATAGTCCAGACTATATAATGATCTATAGTCCAGACTATAGACTGATGTATAGTCCAGACTACAGACTGATCTATAGTCCAGACTATAGACTGATCTGTACTTCAGACTTAAGACTGTTCTATAGTTAAGACTATAGACTGCTCTATAGTTAAGACTATAGACCAGTCTATGCAGTTCAGACTATAATCCAAACTACAGACTGATCAGTATTCCAGTCTATACAACGAATTATAGTCCAGACTATAGACTGATCTATAGTCTAGACTAAAGGTTAGTCCAGACTGTTGACTCATCTATAGATCATGCCATATATCAGACTATAGACTGCCCTATAGATTAATATATATTTCACAATCTATATTAGTCTATGGTTCAGAATATAGACTGATGTATAATCTAACATATAAACCGGATTACAAATTGATCAATAGTCCAAAAAATTAATATTCCTTTAAACTTCTGTTGAAATATTATATTATGTTTCTCACTAACGCCCACACAGACTTGCTCTCACACATCCACACACACACACATACAAACACCCAAACGTAATTCCACTTACACTTGTAATGGTTCTCTGTTTGCCAATAAAGTTTAACTTTTGCTAAATTGAATTTTTATTACATAAATATTGAAATTGGCACAAACACATCAAAAAAAGAGAAACCTCTTTTAACAAACACATAGACAGACAAACAGACGACGCACACACACACATAGATAGACACACTTGCTAACACTTTGGTAAACATTCAATAGCCACCCAATAAGTGGTGCATACATTTAGGAGTAAATTTCAAAAGATAGAAGAGTGTGCAAGAGGGCCAAGTACAAGAAGAAATTTGTTAAACTGTATTTATTTTATTGTACAATATACATACACATTTGGTATGTAAGTTGGTGTGGCTGTAAATTCAAATGTAAAATTGTGAGAAATAAAACATATTTGTCCATTACTTTTCATACGTTTTTTTTTTGTAATTTTTTCAAATATTTTTTGCTTGCTGTCTAAATCTATTGTTTGTCTTTGTGTCTGTAGGGTATTTGCCAGGGATTTACATGCTAAATGATAAAATATTTTTCAAAAATGAAAAATATATATTCTTAGTTTTTTAAGGCAATAAATTGTATTTGGTTTAAAGAATGAGTAAGAGAAAGAGATATTGAAAAGTTGAAGTTGGTTAAAATTTTTTCGAAATTTTAAACAAAATTTTATACAAAAATCTTTAATAATCTTTTAACATATTACAAAAGAAAATCCAATCTAAAATTCTTGAAATTTCGATACCTTGCACTTTCAACAACCACAAATTCTTCGTAGTATTTTTATAACGAAATTTTAAAATATATTTTTTTTATCATTTACCTATAAAAACTGGTTTATCCTTTAAGTAAACTACATTCTCCCACACACGATTTCTCATCCGTTACATCTTGTAGCCCATACTATAGAGTTATTATTCTTGATAAAACCTTCCACATTATACAACCCACTACCATCAATTCCTTAAATCTATGATTTATTGGCCTGTTTCTCTATTTAGCATAAAGTAAGGGAACGTATTTTTTTCATCTTTTTTTAGTTTCATATATGAGTCTATAAATATATTTTTATGAGGAATTTTTAGTACCTCTTACATGTAAATATTCTCCTCTGCCTTTCTATAAAAAGGTTATGAAAGAGAAAAAGTTTATCTTTTAAGTAATATTTCCAGATTAGTAAAAATATCGTGAAAATGAAAAACTTTAAATGGAAGTATATAAAAAAAAAATAATGTTTTGGTATTTATGAACTTTTATATTTATGTGATTTGATTGATAAAAAAGTGGGACAATGAAATTGTTTTAAAAAGGGAAATTTAAGTGACAAAAAGCCTATACTGAAGGATTACAAACTGATGTAATGTAAAGCCTTTAAACTGAATTAAAGCGAAGAATTTAGCAAAACATGTCTATAGTCAGGGCTATAGAATGGTATAGGGTAAGGATTATAGATTCGTCAATAATGAAGTAGAACTGAACTAGAATACACAACTAGAACAGAATTAGAATCGAACTAAAATATAACTAGAACAGAACTAGAACAGAACTAGAACAGAACTAGAACAGAACCAGAACAGAACCAGAACAGAACTAGAACAGAACTAGAACAGAACCAGAACAGAAGTAGAACAGAACTAGAACAGAACTAGAACAGAACTAGAACAGAACTAGAACAGAACTAGAACAGAACTAGAACAGAACTAGAACATAACTAGAACAGAA
>NC_060954.1:12845574-12849400 GCF_022045245.1 Lucilia cuprina
CAGAACTAGAACAGAACTAGAACAGAACTAGAACAGAACTAGAACAGAACTAGAACTGAACTAGAACAGAACTAGAACAGAACTAGAACAGAATTAGAACAGAACTAGCACAGAACTAGAACAGAACTAGAAAATGAGCTAGAACTTAACTAGAACTTAACTAGAACTGAAATAGAACTGAACTGAACTAGAATTGAACTAGAACTGAACTAGAACTGAACTAGAACTGAACTAGAACTGAACTAGAACTGAACTAGAACTGAACTGAACTAGAACTGAACTAGAACTAGAACTGAACTAGAACTAAACTAGAACTGAACTAGAACTGAACTAGAACTGAACTATAACTGAACTAGAACTGAACTAGAACTGAACTAGAACTGAACTAGAACTGAACTAGAACTGAAAAAACTTAAACGTAAACTAAACTAAGATAATTAGCTGTTTTTAACCCATTTTAGTGATGTCAACATTTTAACTGAACAGTCCTTTTTCACAAATCCATTTATTATCAAATTAAACCTACAATTTTGTCACACTTAATTTAAGCCCTTTTAAATGTTTAATAATGATTATTCTGAAACTTAATCCAATGTAATAAATAATTTAAAATTTTATTTTTTTTAATAGTACACACAAACAACAATAATACTTAAACTTAAATGCAAATATCTTGATACTTAAAAGCATCAGCAGCAACTGTATAAAGTGTTAAGTTAAGATATAATTACGTTCATACAATCAGAGGCAAAACACTCACATTCATCCACATATGAAAATTTTAAATATTAAAACACATTTTCTCCGGTTTTTACCCTTTTTGCCATTAAACTTCCACAAAAGATTTACATGGGCTGCCAGATACTATGTACAACTAGCTGCCGAGGTAGTGGCAATGGCAGTAGTCTAACCAGTCAGTCAGCCATACGAACAGGCAGGCATACATATAGGCGAAAAGGCAAATCATGTATGGGACCTACCACATTTCCCCGATAAGAAAGGAGTGCAACAACAAATATGTTGTAAGTTGTGGTTTATAATCTCATCATCACTTATGGAATGTTAAAAATGCCACCACTCTCTTTTCATGTATTGTTACTGACTGTTCCCCTTGCTGTTCGTATGTTTTTAATACTTTTCATTTTTTTCCTGCAGTTGAAATCTGTCTGCAGTTGTCTGTTAGTGTGAACGTGTGCTTACATCCATCCGTCCGTCTTTTTGGGTGTCACTGTGTCCGTTACAGTAAATATTTTGTATATTCTCTATATATAAGTACATATGACTTACAAAAGTTTATCGTACAGGCTAAGTGATCTATAGTCAAGACTATAGAGAGATCTATAGTCAAAACTATAGAGAGATCTATAGTCAAGACCACAGAGAGATCTATAGTCATGACTATAGAAAGAGATATAGACTATAGAGTGATCTATAGTCAAGGCGATAGAGTGATCTATAGTCAATACTATAGAGAGATTTATTGTCAAGACTATAGAGAGATCTATATTTAAGACTATAGAGAGATCTATAGTCAAGACTATAGAGAGTTCTGTAGACAAAACCATAGAGATATCTATAGACAAAACCATAGAGAGACTATAGAGTGATCCAGACAAAAGAGTGATCTATACTATAGATATACATAACCAGAATACAGATTGATCAATAGTTCCGACTATAGATATATGGTCCAGAGTATATCTTGATCTGTAGCCCAGACTTTAGCTTGATCTGTAGTCCAGACTATAGCATGACCTTTAGTCCAGACTATAGAGTAATTTATAGTCAGACTATCAATAGACAAGAATACAGACTTATCTATGGTCCAGACTAAAGACTTATCTCTATATCAGACTACAGACTCATTTATAGTCCAGACTATAAATCAAACTATTGTCTGGACTATAGATCACTCTATAATCTGCACTACAGATCACTTTATAGTCTGGACTATAAATCACTTTATGGTCTGGACTATAGATCAATCTAAAGTCTGAACTATAGAACAACTCTATGGTATGGACTAAAGATCAATCTATAGGCTGGAATATGGAACAATATCTAGTCTGGGCTATGGATCAATCTACAATGTGGACTATAAGTCAGATTTTAATCCGGACTAAAGATCAATCTATATTCTGGACTATAGATCAATTTATAGTCTGTACTATAGATCAAACTATAGTCTGGACTATAGATCAATCTATTGTTTGGACTATAGATCAATCTATACTTTGCACTAAAGTTCAAACTAAGTTTGAACTATAAATATACCTAGTCTGGATCATATATCATTCTATAGCCTAGACAATAGATCAATCTAATTTGGACCATAGATCAATCCAAGCTCTGTACTATAGATCACTCTATAATCTGGAATATAGATCAGTTTATAGTTATCAGACTATAGATCAGTCTATAGTTAAGACAATAGACCAGTCTATAATCCAGTCTATAGATCAGTCTATATTTCAATTGGTCTATAGTCAAAAACATTTGTACCGTTAAATGTGTGCAGCAAATATATTCTGGGTAAATTATGTGTTATATATATTTTAATACATTTACGCAGTGCGTGAAAAAACCGTATCTGTAAACTTTAAATTTACATACTTTATGACCTATAAGTATTGTTGGGATGTGAGAGTATGTATCAGTATGTTTTTTTGAGTTTCAGCACTCCGAAGTATTTTGCACATAATCCAAGCAGAGCAGAGAAAAAGTTATAATAAATATTTTAGGTCTGGCATATTATAATTTCTGGGATGAACACACATGTGTCATACACTGAACAACAAAAAAAAAAGGAAAACAAAAAACTGCATATTTTTAGTAGAAATTTGTGCAACATACATGAGCACAAAACAACGAGATTAAAAAAATACATACAATTTTAATAAAATGGGCCACTAGTATTTATGTATTTTGTTGTTTTTTATTATTCGGAAGCTGAATAAAATGTTTAGAAGAAGAAAAACCCGGCAATTTTTAAAAAAATAGTTTACACCAGTTCTATTTGGGAACTAGTAATGGGATGCCATAAACTTAAGAAGTTGTTACGAAAAAGTAAATTAAAAAAATATATATAAAAATGCTCTTTTGCCATAGAAACATAGACACTTAGCTCCCTTTAAACTGCATGGGTTTTATGCATTCCCCTTTACTACTGATGATATTCGCATTTTGCCACTAATTCTATTTCTAACTGCAAATCAAATTCTGTTATGTCAACATATTCTAAAGGGGGGATCTTTTTTTCAAAACATTATAAAATTTTGTAATTTTGTTGGTCAAAATGTGCAAACAAGGGAATTTGTTAGTGACACTAGGAAAAAAAAACTTAGTTAACATGGCCTAACTCATTTAAGTTAAAATATTTCAAAATTGTTTGCACAAACTAGGGCTGATGATATAAACGTGAGGTTAGATAATTTCATATTTAAAATGCTAAGTAACACATTAGTATTAACTTTTGAAAATATGCGAGTACCAATTAGTGAAATGATTGATTTTTATATAAATTGATGGTTCTACTATACGTAATTATGGATAACTGGATAGTCCTAGTTGAGTTCTAACAGAGTTTCAGTTCGAGTTTAGGTATAGTTGAGTTTAAGTTAAGAACTAGTTCAGTTCTAGTTCCAATTCAGTTCTAAATCAGTTCTAGTTCAGTTTTAGTTCAGTTCTAGTTCAGTTCTAGTTCAGTTCTACTTCAGTCCTAGTTCAGTTTTAGTTCAGTTCTAGTTCAGATCTAGTTCAGTTCTAGTTCAGTTCTAGTTCAGTTCTAGTTCAGTTCTAGTTCAGTTCTAGTTCAGTTCTAGTTCAG
>NC_060954.1:12849500-12850605 GCF_022045245.1 Lucilia cuprina
TTCTAGTTCTGTTCTAGTTCTGTTCTAGTTCTGTTCTAGTTCTGTTCTAGTTCTGTTCTAGTTCTGTTCTAGTTCTGTTCTAGTTCTGTTCTAGTTAAGTTTAAGTTCTTTTCTAGATCAATGAATTTCGTTATTTCTCTGAAATCTGCACCCACTGTTCTCATAAAAGTAGTTATGACCTTTAAAGAGACATTTCGCAACAAAAAAATACAAGATTTTTTATTGGACAATTTTCGTGTTATTGGTAGTTGTGTGCTTTTTTCTCAATTCAAGGACACTTGTTTTATATAATTTGCTATTTGGGTTCTTTTTTTTTTCTTATTGCTGAACAAATTTCTGTTTTTTTATTATTCATTAAGGACATTAAGGATTTTATATATATTGCTTTTTGAAATGAAGTTGTAAGCTAATAAATTGGATGGAAAAAAATAAATAAAATCTCTGATGATTTAAAATTAAAAGCATCAAGGTTTTTTAAAACATTTAATTGAATTTAAAATAATTTAAAATTATTATATAATGAATTAATTGTAAATATTTGTCTAGCCTAAAGAATATGGTTAAAAAGGTTCCTTTGCAGACGTTTATATCCTTTTGCTAAGAAATTGCTTCCGTTGCTATAATAACTTAGTCTGGGATGTTTCTTAATGTTAGTCTTAATGACAATTTTGTTTTAAAATATTTAGAGAAAAATATATATTTCATAAATTTTATTTTTTTTTTTGTTGTATTGTAATAAAAATATACCAGGTGTTGATAATTTTATTAATGTATTTTACATTCTTAGTAAGTAAATGTCTGGCAGAGACAACGTCTATTTGTCGATATATTTTAACTTATTTCTATTTAATAGTTTAATAGAAATTTAAAGGAATAAATTATTAATTTTTTATATTTTTTTACAGAACATTCTTTCTTTTAAAAAAAGTTTAAAAAACTTCTCAACTAGAACATAACTAGAACAGAACTAACACATAACTAGAAGAGAACTATAAGAGAACTAGAACTGAACTAGAACTGAACTAGAACTGAACAAGAACTGAACTAGAACTGAACTAGAACTGAACTAGAAGTGAACTAGAACTGAACTAGAACTGAACTAGAA
>NC_060954.1:12850705-12852776 GCF_022045245.1 Lucilia cuprina
TGCTCTGGTCTGACCTCTGTCAATCTATGCAAGGACTAAGCCAAGCAGTAGACTGTAACCAATTTTTCAGTCCCGGCCAGACTGGAGGTATTGGCCACCTCTTTATACCCCGGGATTGTAATAATACCAAGGCGGAGGTCTCGCCAAGGTAACATGCCCCTGGGGGACGTGGGAAGGGTATATATCAGATTGTCATTCCGTTTGTAATTTCTATAATATAATTTTCCGACCCTATAAACTATATATATATTCTCGATCCTTATAGATAGCGGAGTTGATTAAGCTATGTCCGTCTGTCTGTGTAGACGGACGGTCATAGATGAGAATTCATAAAAGGGAAATTTTTGGTACTTTTTTAGTTTTTCAAAAGGTATTTTTAAGTTTTCTATAATAATGAACTAAGAAACATTAAATTAAGAATGTATAGCCCGGATTAGACGAAAGCATATCAAAGGGGATTTTTTTGTTACTTTTTCGTTTTTTTTTTAAAGGTACTTTTTGATTTTTTCTATAATATTGAACGTAGAAATATGAAATTAAGTATGTAAAGTCGGAAATAGGTAAGAACTAGAAAGAGTGAACTTTTTGGTACTTTTTTTTTTGTTTTTAAAAGGTACTTTTTGAATTTTCTCTAATATTGAACCTAAAAATATGAAATTAAGTATGTAGAGTCAGAATTAGTGAAAACTCATAAAAGGGAACTTTTTGGTATTTTTTTTTAATTTTTCAAAGAGTACTTTTTCAACCCGGATTAGACGAGAACAAATCACGAGAATTTGGTAAGAACTTTTTGGTACTTTTTGCTTTTGAATTGGATATGTAGAGTCTGAATTAGGTGAGAACCCATAAAAGGAAACTTTTGGGTACTTTTTCGTTTTTCAAAAGGTACTCTTTTGAATTTTTTATAATATTGGATCACACCATGGTGAAGGTGTGATTCGGCACAGCCGAATATAAAACTTTTACTTGTTTTTTTTCAAGATGTTTTCCCTGCACCTTTAATTGGGTTTTTTTTTCCTTTTTCCAAATTTTTCACACTTTCATCATAAAAGAGAAATAATTTCCCTTTAACATTTTTTAAATATTATTTACTTTTCATTCATTGATTTTATTAATTAAAAAATGTTGCTGGGGAGAAGTTACGAGATAAAGAAAATGCTGATAATGAAAATTCTATATAAAAATATTTTTTTACTATCAGTAATTTCTGCCAATTTTTTTTTGTTGTTGGTTGAAAACGTACAACATAAATATGTTCATTCAATAAAAAAGACGACTATTTAAAGAAAATTATTTATTTAACAGCACAAAATAAATGTTAAATATCCTTAATAAAAAGTGATATGATGATAATAGGTATTATTTAATAATAATAAAGAAAAATTGTTAATTGCCATTATCATCATCGTCATTCAAGGATACTCAGCTCAATTTATGACAAATAAGGAAATGTGCAAAAGGGAGAGAGTTAGTTCTTCTTGTCATTAAAGAATTTATTGGAAATAATAGAGAAATATTCAAAACCTCTTGGTAAGTAAATGAATCGAATGCATGGAACATGACAGTCCTTTAATTACGTTCCGCAGTTTGGGTTTTAGAAGGCAATCTCTGTTAGGTAGGTTGCTTACCTCTCTGGCTACCAGTGTATCATAAAATAGTTCATGGTTTCATAAATCTATATAAACAGACTGAAACATTCCAAAATTGCTCGTGAGTGCATTCAAATACACTGTAAAAAGGACTTCATCATCTATTTTCATCACAGTATGAAATATTTGAATAATGTTTATATTAAGACATTTGAAAAAAAAAAAACACACACACACACACATAACACTATATAACCCTGCAGATCTTATAACTTAAAACCACTTTAACACAAAATATTTTGAAAATTTACTCATTGTAATTAATTTTAAACTGTTGGTTTTACCAACAATTTATAATCATATATGAGAACATTAAAAAAATTATTACTTTATATAAAGATGTTTGTCGCTTGCTGATGATGATATGATGTCGCCTGTTTGTGGCGGCTGTTCATGGTTCTGTGATGACAATATTGTAAACG
>NC_060954.1:12852876-12886537 GCF_022045245.1 Lucilia cuprina
AGAACAGAACTAGAACAGAACTAGAACAGAACTAGAACAGAACTAGAACAGAACTAGAACAGAACTAGAACAGAACTAGAACAGAACTAGAACAGGAATAGAACAGAAATAGAACAGAAATATAACAGAAATAGAACAGAACTAGAACAGAACTAGAACTAGAACAGAACTAAAACATGAACAGAACATGAACTGAACTAGAATTGAACTAGAACTGAACTAGAACTAAATTAGTACTGAACTAGAACTGAACTTGAACAGAACTAGAACAAAACTAGAACTGAACTAAAACTCAACTATTGGAACATATTATTGCTTAAAGAAAATTTGATTCTCTCATTCGATATGAATTCACTCTTTTAAGTTCCTTCATTCCTCATACACAAACTCTCCGACATTTACAAATATGTAATATGCTCCTTGCATGTATAAACCACATAAACAATAATAAGTAGTAGAAAAAGAAAATATCACACAAAGAGTCTCGTTTACAATATTGTCATCACAGAACCATGAACAGCCGCCACAAACAGGCGACATCATATCATCATCAGCAAGCGACAAACATCTTTATATAAAGTAATAATTTTTTTTAATGTTCTCATATATGATTATAAATTGTTGGTAAACCCAACAGTTTAAAATTAATTACAATGAGTAAATTTTCAAAATATATTGTTTTGAGCTGGTTTTAAGGTACAAGATCTGTAGGGTTATATAGTGTTATGTTTTATGTGTGTGTGTGTTTGTTTTTTTCAACTGTCTTAATATAAACATTATTCAAATATTTCATTCTGTGAGAAAAATAGATGATGAAATCCTTTTTACAGTGTATTTGAATGCACTCACGAGCAATTTTGGAATGTTTCAGTCTGTTTATATAGATTTATGAAACCATGAACTAATTTATGATACACTGGTAGCCAGAGAGGTAAGCAACCTACCTAACAGAGATTGCCTTCTAAAACCCAAACTGCGGAACGTAATTAAAGGACTGTCATGTTCCATGCATTAGATTCATTTACTTACCAAGAGGTTTTGAATATTTCTCTATTATTTCCAATAAATTCTTTAATGACAAGAAGAACTAACTCTCTCCCTTTCGAATATTTCCTTATTTGTCATAAATTGAGCTGAGTATCCTTGAATGGCTGTCTGATGACGATGATGATAATGGCAATTAACAATTTTTCTTTATTATTATTAAATAATACCTATTATCATCATATCACTTTTTATTAAGGATATTTAACATTTATTTTGTGCTATTAAATAAGTAATTTTCTTTAAATAGTCGTCTTCTTTATTGAATGAACATATTTATGTTGTACGTTTTCAACCAACAACAAACATTTACAGAATAAAATTGGCAGAAATTACTGATAGTAAAAAAAATATTTTTATATAGAATTTTCATTATCAGCATTTTCTTTATCTCGTAACTTCTCCCCATCAACATTTTTTAATTAATAAAATCAATAAATGAAAAGAAGTAAATAATATTTAAAAAATGTTAAAGGAAAGTTATTTCTCTTTTATGATGAAAGTGTGAAAAATTTGGAAAAAGGAAAAAATCCCAATTAAAGGTGCAGGGAAAGAAACAAGAAAGAAAACAAGTAAAAGTTTTATATTCGGCTGTGACGAATCTTTTATACCCTTCACCATGGTGTGATCCAATATTATAAAAAAATTCAAAAGAGTACCTTTTGAAAAACGAAAAAGTACCCAAAAGTTTCCTTTTATGGGTTCTCACCTAATTCAGACTCTACAATTCAAAAGCAAAAAGTACCAAAAAGTTCTTACCAAATTTCGACTCTACATACTTAATTTCATGAATCTAAGTTCATTATTAAAGAAAATTCAAAAAGTACCTTTTACAGAACGAAAAAGTACCCAAAAAATCCCCATTGATTTGTTCTCGTCTAATCCGGGTTCAAAAAGTAATCTTTTAAAAACGAAAAAATACCAAAAAGTTCCCTTTTATGTGTACTCACCTAATTCTGACTCTACATACTTAATTTCATATTTTTAGGTTCAATATTAGACAAAATTCAAAAAGTACCTTTTTAAAAAAAAAGTACCAAAAAGTTCACTTTATCCGGTTCTTACCTATTTCCGACTTTACATACTTAATTTCATATTTCTACGTTCAATATTATAGAAAAAATCAAAAAGTACCTTTAAAAAAAACGAAAAAGTACCAAAAAATCCCCTTTGATATGCTTTCGTCTAATCCGGACTATACATTCTTAATTTAATGTTTCTTTGTTCATTATTATAGAAAACTCAAAAAATACCTTTTGAAAAACTAAAAAAGTACCAAAAATTTCCCTTTTATGAATTCTCATCTATGACCGTCCGTCTACACAGACAGACGGACATAGCTTAATCAACTCCGCTATCTATAAGGATCCAGAATATATATACTTTATAGAGTCGGAAAATTATATTATAGAAATTACAAACGGAATGACAATCTGATATATACCCTTCCCACGACCCCCGGGGGCATGTTACCTTGGCGAGACCTCCGCCTTGGTATTATTACAATCCCGGGGTATAAAGAAGTGGCCAATACCTTCAGTCTGGCCGGGACTGAAAAATTGGTTACAGTTTACTGCTTGGCTTAGTCCTTGCATAGATTTACAGAAGTCAGTCCAGAGCACAGCATAATCTGGTACTACGGGTGGCCCTTTGCCCGCATGACTATGTCCTGGCTGGTCAGTTGGTTGAGGTTCCTTCGGAATCCACGTTGTGGTTGTAGTTTAAACTCAAATTCGCGGGGAGAGTAAGTGGCGGTTTAAAGACTGATGCATGATTAAGTAAATATTTCGGGATAAGTTCGGTGCTGTTGCCGAAAACAACAGATACCCCATAGAGGTGTGACTGTGGGACTAAGCGTTTGAAATGAGTTGGTATTAATTGTATATGGTACGGGTTCGGCGGGCCTTAACCCACCCGTCTACCTAATGATTGTGTCATATGTTTATTGATGGATCGTACTTTGGTCCACCGGTCTTTAGTGGTCAGAGATTAGATAGCCGCCTGAGTTCTTCATTGAAGAATAAAGAGGCGATGGTAGACCGTTCTCAAGTCTACCCAGTGGATGAAAAAGACCACCGTGAGATAAAGCCGTCAAGGAAGGTGCTCACGTTAAAACTCTCGACAGTCATACCTTTTTCACGTATTATAACAAAAAGGTTAAATTGCCCGGGTTTTTCTTATTAATCAAAAAATAATCTTTTTTTTCAAATTCAAAAATAAAAATCCCAGAATCTTCAATTGTCCTACAACCCGCAAAACCTTTTCTCAATCCGTTGCTCTCTCTCTCTCTCTCCTGTAAACTTTAAAATTCATTAAAATACCAGCACAACAATCCAACAAACAAATAAATTCTCATTAAAATAAAAACTCATCTGCATATTCTTCATATAAAATTCAACAATCAACCAACCAGTGGAAGTAATTATTATTTGTCTTTGTCTGCAATAACTTATACAACAGTTGTATTTAGATTTATTAAGTGACAGTTTCTTCATATAAATATTTGTTTTTCTTTTTCTGTAATCATAATCATAATGCAAATACAACAACTAAAACATAATTTAAATGTTAAATATCTAGAGTCGGTTGTTGTATTTGCATTTGGTGTAAAAAAAAAATAAAAAAATTAAATGAGTAAAAGAAAGTCTGTTAAGTTTTATGTGGGTTTTTAATGTGTCCACTTAGGATTTTTATGGGGTTATTGACATAACATTATACTCCTTGTTATATTCTATAATGGCAAACGACTTGCTAAAGTGGTAAAAAGCTTGTTTAAACATGGAGTGTTGACCACCCCATATAATTTAGATGTATTTGTGTTTCAGCTATGTGATAAATCTGTCCTAGTTCTGTTCTGGTTCTCTTCTAGTTCAGTTCTAGTTCTGTTCTATTCTAGTTCTGTTCTAGTTCTGTTCTAGTTCTGTTCTAGTTCTGTTCTAGTTCTGTTCTAGTTCTGTTCTAGTTCTGTTCTAGTTCTGTTCTAGTTCTGTTCTAGTTCTGTTCTAGTTCTGTTCTAGTTCTGTTCTAGTTCTGTTCCAGTTCTGTTCTAGTTCTGTTCTAGTTCTGTTCTAGTTCTGTTCTAGTTCTGTTCTAGTTCCGTTCTAGTTCCGTTCTAGTTCTGTTCTAGTTCTGTTCTAGTTCTGTTCTAGTTCTGTTCTAGTTCTGTTCTAGTTCTGTTCTAGTTCTGTTCTAGTTCTGTTCTAGTTCTGTTCTAGTTCTGTTCTAGTTCTGTTTTAGTTCTGTTCTAGTTCTGTTCTAGTTCTGTTCTAGTTCTGTTCTAGTTCTGTTCTAGTTCTGTTCTAGTTCTGTTCTAGTTCAGTTCTAGTTCTGTTCTAGTTCTGTTCTAGTTCTGTTCTAGTTTTGTTCTAGTTCTGTTCTAGTTCTGTTTTAGCTTTGTTCTAGTTTTGTTCTAATTCTGTTCTAGTTCTGTTCTGTTCTAGTTCTGTTCTAGTTCTGTTCTAGTTATGTTCTAGTTCTGTTCTAGTTCTGTTCTAGTTCTGTTCTAGTTCTGTTCTAGTTCTGTTCTAGTTCTGTTCTAGTTCTGTTCTAGTTCTGTTCTAGTTCTGTTCTAGTTCTGTTCTAGTTCTGTTCTAGTTCTGTTCTAGTTCTGTTCTAGTTCTGTTCTAGTTCTGTTCTAGTTCTGTTCTAGTTCTGTTCTAGTTCTGTTCTAGTTCTGTTCTAGTTCTGTTCTAGTTCTGCTCTAGTTCTGCTCTAGTTCTGTTCTAGTTCTGTTCTAGTTCTGTTCTAGTTCTGTTCTAGTTCTGTTCTAGTTCTGTTCTAGTTCTGTTCTAGTTCTGTTCTAGTTCTGTTCTAGTTCTGTTCTAGTTCTGTTCTAGTTCTGTTCTAGTTCTGTTCTAGTTCTGTTCTAGTTCTGTTCTAGTTCTGTTCTAGTTCTGTTCTAGTTCTGTTCTAGTTGTTTTAGTTCTGTTCTGTTCTAGTTCTGTTCTAGTTCTGTTCTAGTTCTGTTCTAGTTCTGTTCTAGTTCTGTTCTAGTTCTGTTCTAGTTCTGTTCTAGTTCTGTTTTAGTTCTGTTCTGTTCTAGTTCTGTTCTAGTTCTGTTCTAGTTCTGTTCTAGTTCTGTTCTAGTTCTGTTCTAGTTCTGTTCTAGTTCTGTTCTAGTTCTGTTCTAGTTCTGTTCTAGTTCTGTTCTAGTTCTGTTCTAGTTCTGTTCTAGTTCTGTTCTAGTTCTGTTCTAGTTCTGTTCTAGTTCTGTTCTAGTTCTGTTCTAGTTCTGTTCTAGTTCTGTTCTAGTTCTGTTCTAGTTCTGTTCTAGTTCTGTTCTAGTTCTGTTCTAGTTCTGTTCTAGTTCTGTTCTAGTTCTGTTTTAGTTCTGTTCTGTTCTAGTTCTGTTCTAGTTTTGTTCTAGTACTCTTCTAGTTCTGTTCTAGTTATGTTCTAGTTCTGTTCTAGTTCTGTTCTAGTTCTGTTCTAGTTCTGTTCTAGTTCTGTTCTAGTTCTGTTCTAGTTCTGTTCTAGTTCTGTTCTAGTTCTGTTCTAGTTCTGTTCTAGTTCTGTTCTAGTTCTGTTCTAGTTCTGTTCTAGTTCTGTTCTAGTTCTGTTCTAGTTCTGTTCTAGTTCTGTTTTAGTTCTGTTCTGTTCTAGTTCTGTTCTAGTTCTGTTCTAGTTCTGTTCTAGTTCTGTTCTAGTTCTGTTCTAGTTCTGTTCTAGTTCTGTTCTAGTTCTGTTCTAGTTCTGTTCTAGTTTTGTTCTAGTACTCTTCTAGTTCTGTTCTAGTTCTGTTCTAGTTCTGTTCTAGTTATGTTCTAGTTCTGTTCTAGTTCTGTTCTAGTTCTGTTCTAGTTCTGTTCTAGTTCTGTTCTAGTTCTAATCTAGTTCTGTTCTATATCTATTCTGATTCTGTTCTATTCTAGTTATGTTCCAGTTCTATACTACTATAATTCTTCTCATTTTATTGCAAAGTTAATTATATTTTAACAAATTCATGTCAAGGTTTAATCATTTCATGCTGGTTAAAAATTAGTTTAAATCTGAAGCCAGCATTAATTTTAAACATTCAAAAACATATTTCCACTACATAAATTATATTTTAGCATTAAAATTATATAAATATATAAATGGCATCTTTAGTTTTTTTGTCCTGCTAATGGTATTTTTATAAAACTCTTAATAATTCAACAAATATGATTAAGAAAACATCAAAGGACCATTTTTTACTTTCAACAAGGTTTCAATAAATAAAATAAAATAAGATAATTTTCATACAAAGTAGAAAAGATAAAGTTTACAAGTCATTTGAGTTAAAAAAAATAATTCTTTTTGTCATAGTTTTGTTGCTTTGCTCTTTAGAAAAGTAATAAACATTTAGAAAATTTGAATTTTTTTAACATTTTAAACGGTCATCAAGCATTAAGAGCTGACATTTATACGTGAAGTATTATATAGTTAAAGGAGAAAGTGGGAAAGAATAGCGAAGGGAGGAATTAAATTTGTCCCAACAGTTCTTCAAAGAATCAAAGTGTATTACTTTGTAATGTCGGTGTTAAATAAACTTCTACTTAAAATAGTCACCAAGTAAACAAGAAGGAGGATGATTGTCACTTTAGTGTCTGCAAGCAATCTAGAAAAACGTCAGTTATTAATATCCAAAATAAATACATCCTATTTAGTTGTTCATTTGAATTAATAAATAATAATTCCAAAGTCAAGAGCGATTAAGCCAATAAATTTGGAATGTAGGGTTTTGTTTAATGTGAAAATGAAAAAATTACATGTATTTTTTAATGGACTAAAATCAAAAGAAAAAAACAACTATAAACTCAAATGTATAAAAAATAAAACAAAACAAACGTTCGCTATTAAAAAAGGCCAAAGAGTCAATGTTGTCATTTATATAGTTTCATCGTTTCCTTCCTACTGACGCTCGTTTTATTTAGTTGCAGGCTTCAAGCTGCACACAGACCACCAGCTGGTGGAGTCGTATCACATCGTAGAGAGTGGTTAGTGTTAATGAACTTTTAACACTTTTCTATAGAAACAAAAGTAAGTTTTTATCCCCTGCAGCCCAGCAGGCTTTTAGTTCTCTCTTTTATGTCCTTTTCCTTTCCTTATTCCAACTACTGTATTCATTTATTTTGTTTTTATTTGTAGGTGTATGTGGGGTTAAAAACTGTTTTAAAAGTGTCTTTTTCCTTCCTTCATTTGAATTATTCCTTGTTTGCGTGCTTCTTTTCATTGGACATTGGTTTAAATTAATGTTTGTTATAAATTTGTTTTTTATTCTTTTGTTCATTATTCTGTTGTTTTAGCTCAAAGTTTTTTGTTTGAATTTTATTTATTTTTCCATTTTTTTATTTTTACCAGAAAAATAGTTTATATGGGTTTTCTCAATATTTTCAACAGAACCAAAATAGAACTAGAACAGATCTAGAACAGAACTAGAATAGAACTAGAACAGAACTAGAACAGAACTAGAACAGAACTAGAATAGAACTAGAACAGAACTAGATAAGAACTAGAACAGAACTAGAGCAGAACTAGAACAGAACTAGAACAGAACTAGAACAGAAATAGAACAGAACTAGAACAGAACTAGAACAGAACTAGAACAAAACTAGAACAACACTAGAACAGAACTAGAACAGAACTAGAATACAACTAGAACAGAACTAGAACAGAACTAGAACAGAACTAGAACAGAACTAGAACAGAACTAGAACAGAACTAGAACAGAACTAGAACAGAACTAGAACAGAACTAGAACAGAACTAGAACAGAACTAGAGCAGAACTAGAACAGAACTAGAACAGAACTAGAACAGAAATAGAACAGAACTAGAACAGAACTAGAACAGAACTAGAACAGAACTAGAACAGAACTAGAACAGAACTAGAACAGAACTAGAACAGAACTAGAACAGAACTAGAACCGAACTAGAACAGAACTAGAACAGAACTAGAACAGAACTAGAACAGAACTAGAACAGAACAAGAACAGAACTAGAACAGAACTAGAACAGAACTAGAACAGAACTAGAACAGAACTAGAACAGAACTAGAACAGAACTAGAACAGAACTAGAACAGAACTAGAACAGAACTAGAACAGAACTAGAACAGAACAGAACAGAACTAGAACAGAACTAGAACAGAACTAGAACAGAACTTGAACAGAACTAGAACAGAACTAGAACAGAACTAGAACAGAACTAGAACAGAACTAGAACAGAACTAGAACAGAACTAGAACAGAACTAGAACAGAACAGAACTAGAACAGAACTAGAACAGAACAGAACTAGAACAGAACAGAACAGAACTAGAACAGAACAGAACTAGAACAGGACTAGAACAGAACAGAACTAGAACAGAACTAGAACAGAACTAGAACAGAACTAGAACAGAACTAGAACAGAACTAGAACAGAACTAGAACAGAACTAGAACAGAACTAGAACAGAACTAGAACTAGACTAGAACAGAACTAGAACAGAACTAGAACAGAACTAGAACAGAACTAGAACAGAACTAGAACAGAACTAGAACAGAACTAGAACAGAACTAGAACAGAACTAGAACAGAACTAGAACAGAACTAGAACAGAACTAGAACAGAACTAGAACAGAACTAGAACAGAACTAGAACAGAACTAGAACAGAACTAGAACAGAACTAGAACAGAACTAGAACAGAACTAGAACAGAACTAGAACAGAACTAGAACAGAAACAGAACTAGAACAGAACTAGAACAGAACTAGAACAGAACTAGAACAGAACTAGAACAGAACTAGAACAGAACTAGAACAGAACCAGAACAGAACTAGAACAAGAACTAGAACAGAACTAGAAAAGAACTAGAACAGAACAGAACTAGAAAAAAACTAAGATTTTGGTTAAAAATTAAAATAATTTTTGGATAAAATATGAGTGAGTTTTTTAAAATACTTTATGGGGAGATTTTTATCAAAGTAAAAGGATAATTAATTTTTAATAATATTATGATTAGAATAAAGATTTAAAAACATTTTGGTGGTATAAGTTAGTTAAAAACAGACACGCCCATTGTAAAGGGGGCGTATGGTAAAAAGCATTTGATCATTTAGGTTTGTGATGAATGTGTTAGAAGACTTTGAAAGCTTTTAAATGGAGTGTTATACATTACAAATTCTTAGAAATTATAATATTTAAAAGTTACGTTCTATTTTTTGGAATATTTTCAACAAAAATTAACTAGAATTTTTGGTAATTATTTAAAAATATCATTCAAATTCTCATTTGAATAATAATAAAATATAGATTAACATTAATTTTTAGGAAAACAAACTGTAATCAAGTTATTGAACTTTCCCTCTGCTACAAACGCCCTCAGATTTAAATGAATTTAAAGAGAAACAGTTAAGAAAAAGATAAAACGTTACTAAATGGCTTTTAATGAATAAATGAAAAAAAAAAAACGAAAAACAAAATATGTATAACAAGAAAACAATCAAATAAGAATTTAACAATAAAACATCTTTTGGATAAGATAAAAGATAAGCAACAAAATAAAATTGTATTAAAATAAAAGGCAATAAGTTGACCTCTGGCAAATGACAGTTACAGCAGCCAACAGTCGTACAACCCAAAATATCCATGAACCAATCTACTCCACAGCCAAACAGCCCCCACAATTAATGAAAGCAAATTGTTGTAGTTTGGAGTGTTTCTTTTTTTATTATTATTTAAAATTACTACATGACTGTATGAAAAAAAAACTGCCAGAGCAACAGCCGTTACTAAATTAAATGAAGAATAATTTTCAGAAAAGAAAAAAAAAACACCAGACAAACAGGGAGCCAACAGTTATCAGGCTCTGAGTCTGTTGGAGGAAATAAACAAAGATTTGCTGTTTCTTTTTTTTGAATTTTTTTAATTTATTTTTTTCCAAAATTCAAATTCAATTTAGTTTAGATGTCAGGTGGCTGCTGTTTGAATTAGAAGTTAATTGTTATTGAAAACATTTAAATAAATGCTGGAAATTGTAATTGTAATGAAAGAAAGAACAAAAAAGCTTTTTTTATTAAATCTGCTTTCATTTTGTAGTTTATTAGATTTAAAACAAAAGCTTTAGCTTTAAATCATTGTTTATTTAAAAGCAAACTAACGAAACTATCAAATTTCTTTTTATATCAAATAAACTTTAAGAAAAGCTTTCATTTTTAAATGGTACAAGAAAAAAGTTTTTAAAAAAAGCTTTAATTTTTTAATGATTTTCAAAAACATTTTAAGAAAATAATAATTTTCCAAAGAATATTTAAAAAATTGTAAAAAAAAACTTTCAAAAAAGCTTTTAAGAAAAAGCCTACTAGAGAAACTTCAAAAAAAAAAAACTTTTTATAAAGCTTTTAGAAAAAAAATACATGTCAAATAAAAGTTTTCGTTTTCATTTTCAAATTGAATCAAAAAAGTTGTTAAAAAGCTCAATGCTTAAAAAATGCATTTCCAGGATTAAGGAATAACTTCAACAATGAAAACTTTCAAAAAAAAAAAGGCAAATAGAAAGTAGTTAAAGTTTTTGTTTTACGGGATTTCAAAAAAGGAATTAAGAAAATTTCAAAGAATAACTTTAAAAATGAATACTTTCAAAAAAGCTTTTAGAAAAAGTCTACTAGAGAAATTTAAAGAACAACTTTTTATAAAGCTTTTAGAAAAACCATACATTCCAAATAAAAGCTTTCATTTTCAAATGGAATCAAAGAAATTGTTAAAAAGCTTTAGCAATAATAAATTTTCAAAGGATATTTTGACAAAGAAAACTTTTCAGAAAGCTTTTAGAAAAATCCTACATGTCAAGTGAACATTTTTAAGAAAAGCTTTAATTTTTCATTTATATTAAAAAAATGTTAAAAATGTTAATTTTTGAAATATATTAAAGAACTTTTGTTAAAAAAGCTTTTAGAAAATATTTTGTTTTAAAGAATTTATTTTATTTAAAAACAATATAAAGAAAAAACTTTCCTTTTCAATTGATTTCCAAAAAAAGTTTTAATTCTAAAAGAAAACTTTTAAAAGCTGTAATTAAAAATATGCTAAAAAAGCTTTTTTTTAAAGCTTTGATATTTTGATTTCATTAATACTTTAAGAAACGTTTTAAAAATATTTTAAAGCTTTTGAAAAAAGTTTTCCAAAAAAAAGCTTTTAGAAAAAAACTTTATTTTAAATCATTTAAAAAATATGAAAAAACCGAAAAAAACTTTCCCTTTTAATTGATTTAAAAAAAGTTATAAATGAAAATTGTTAAAAAGCTTTAATTGAATAAAAGCTTTTTATTTAAAAGCTTTCAAAAACAATATATTCAAACAAGTTTTGATTTCAAGATTAATTCTAAAAATGGCAAAAAAAGAACATTTTATTTTTAAAGCTTTTGAAAAAAAAGCTTTTAAAAACAAGCTTTTAGAAAAAACTTTATTTAAAATAATTTAAAAAATAAGAAAAGAATCAAAAATAAACTTTTCTTTTCAATTGATTCCAAAAAAGTTATAATTATAAAAGAAAACTTTAAATTTAAAAATGTTGAAAAAAGCTTTTTATTTAAAAGCTTTCAAAAATATATTTTAATACAAGTTTTGATTTAAAGATTAGTTGAAAAAAAAAACTTAAAACAAAAAATTATATTTTTAATGCTTTTCCAAAAAAAGCTTTTAAAAAAACTTTATTTTAAAATATATAAAATATAAAAAATAACTAAAAAAACTTTTTCAATTGATTTCAAGAAATAATGATGATGAGCTTTCCCAAGAAATATTTGAAAAAAAAATTCAATTTAAAAAAAATATTGTCCAATAAGGTCTATGATTTTATAGATTTTCAAGTTATGTAAATAAAATTTATAAAAGCTTTTATTTTAAAAGTTGAAGAAAAGCTTTCATTTCAAAAAAAAATATTTTTCAATTGATTAAAAACAAATTTTTTAAAAAGCTTTAATTAAAAATGTAATCTAATAAAAATGTTGATTTAATTTTTTTAAGCTTTTTTAAAAAGAAAGTTTTCAAAAAAAGTTTTTATTATTTTAAAGTAGAAATAATTTAATAAAAATATAAAATTAGTATGAAAAAAGCTTTAATTACTAAATTATTTTAAATAATTGTGATAAGCTTTCCAAAGAAAGTTAAAAAAGCTTTTATTTTAAAATTATGTCAATTACAGTTTAATAAAATCATAGATTTTCAATTATGAAAATAAAATTTCCTAAAGCTTTTATTTTAAAAGTTGAAGAAAAGCTTTCATTTTAAAATTTAACAAATAAAGTCTTATTTTAAAAGCTTATCAAAAAAGGGTTGAGGAAAAGTTTTAATTTTAAATGTTTTTTTTTAATAAAATTTGAGAAAAGCTTTAATTTCGAAACTGCAAAAAAGTTCCAACTAGATGTTATTTTAATGTTTATTGAAAAAAAAAAATTAAAAAAAAGCTTTTATTTCAAAAGGTTATTAAATAAAGTTTTAGATAAGCTCTCATTTTCCAATAATTTTAATAAAGTTTTGCATTTTCATTTAAAATAAAAATTTTAACGTGCAAATGGTTTTTGAAAAAGCTTAAATTGACAGTAAAATGTAGTGCGTAAAAGCTTTTATTTAATAAAAAAAGTAAAAAGAATTTTTTTAATTATTTAATTTTCAAATTATACTTGATTATAAAAAAAAAGATTTGCTATTTCTTTGCTAAATGGTTTAAAGAAGTTTGAAAAAAGCTTTATCCCTGTGGAAATGAAACAAACAATAATTTTACACAGATGGACCGGCAATACCAATAAAAAGCTTGAATTTTAAATAGTAATAACTTTTCTTCTTCAAAAGTATTAGAACTAAAACACATTTCATTATACACTCTTGCTCTAACATCTCTAACTTTTCCTCTACATTTTTCGCTTTCTTTATACTTAATAAGGAAAAGTTTATTTTTTTTAAATAATTGCTATAAATTGAAAATATTTTCAAAACTCTTGCTTTACTCCTCCGCCGCTAATATTACAAAAACATTTATCATAATAAATTATTGAGTTTAAAAGAGAAAAATATTTTCATGTCATAAAAATGTCAATTGCAATAAAAGACAAGTAGAGCATTTAGTTGTTGTTATTTCATGTACACAGACATATCTATAAAACTAATTGAGTTAGACAATAATCAATACAATTGCAATTGTATTAAGTTTATGTGGAGTAAAACCCAGCAAACATTATATTGAAGAAAAGTTTTCATTTTTAAATAAGACTTAAAATTTTTAAATAAAAGCTTCAATTTTCATGTAAAAAGCTTTAATTTTTAAAAGAAAAACTTAAAGTTTTTAAATAAAAGCTTAAATTTTAAAGTAAAAAGCTTTAATTTTTAAATGAAAAGCTTTTTATACATAATGCTTAAAATTTTAATTTTTTCACTTTAAAAGCTTTCTCTTTTGAATCTCATAACTATAAAAGCTTTTCAAGTAAATAGCTTTAAAATTTCACATAAAAAGAAAGCTTTTCAAGTAAAAAGCTTTAAAATTTCAATACAAAGTTTTCATTTTGAAATGAACAATTTTCTTTTCTTCAATTTAAAAGATTTTTTATTATAAAAGGTTTTCTAGTAAAAAGCTTCAAAACTTCAATAATTTTTTTTCCTTTTCAAAAAAAAAAAACTTTATTTTTCAACGCAATCAATTAAAAAGCTTTAACCTTTAAACTTTTACTTTTAAATGAAAAACATTTAGTTTTTAAACGAAAAACAATATTTTTCAATTTAGAAATTTTTGTGTTAAAATGTGTATTACGAAAACTTTTTAAATAAAAAGCTTTAAATTTTGAATAAAATATTCTAATTTACATGTTCAAATAAAAAGCTTTATTTTTGGAAACAATCAATTGAAAAGCTTTTATTTTGATAAGAAAAACTTTTACTTTTAAAATCAAAAGCTTTCATTTTGTTACACTTTTTTTCCTTGAAAAAGCTTTAGTTTTATTTTGGTATTAAAAGCTTTTACTTTCAACGTATAAAGCTTTAATTTTTTTAAAACCCCAAAAAAATTAAATAAATTTCCATTTTTTTCTATTTTTTTTAAATGTTCAGATGAAAAGCTTTTATTTGCAAATGAAAAGCTTAAATTTTCAAATAAAACGCCATCAAAACTTTAATAATAATTTTCAAATGAAAAGCTTAAATAATAAACGTAAAAGCTTTAGTTTTTGAATAAAAAGCTTTAATTTTTCAATATAAAAAAGCTTTTACCCTCAAGTGAAAGCTTTTCATTAAAAATATTTATATTAAAATGAAATACCAGAAAAATTTTGTTTATATTTATGTGCAAAGCTTTTGAAATAAAAAGTTTAGTTTTTAAATAAAAAGCTTTCATACTCAAGTGAAAAGCTTTTGAAACAAAAAATACATAAATATTTAAATGAAAAAAAGTTTTCATATCCATGTAAGAAGCTTTTCAAATAAAAACCCAAAAAAAGTTTCTTATTTAAATCAAAAGCTTTTATACTCAAGTGAAAAGTTTTTCAAACAAAGAATAAATAAATATTTAAAAGAAAAAATAAATATTTAAATTAAAAGCTTTCATATCCATGTAAGAAAATTTACTAATAAAAAAAATCACACAGCAGTGAAAATCTTTTCACACTCAAGTAAAAAGCTATAAAAATCGTTGATACTCCAGTGAAAAGCTTTTATTTTCAAAATTAAATTATAGAAATCTAAAATGTTACAAATTTCAATTAAAAGCTTTAAAATATAAATATTCGAAAGCTTTTGTTAAGCAAGGCTTTTAAAGAATGATTTTGAAAAGTTTTTATTTTAAAAATTTATTTTTACCAAAAAGAAAATTTTAAAACAATATTAAAGAATGTTAAAAAAGCTTTTATTTTCACAAAAAAGTTTCATGCGATAGCAGAGAATATAAAAAAAGCTTTTGACAATCTCATGAAAAAGTTTTTAGTTTTCAAATGCAGACAGATTAAGCAGTGCTAACTTCTATTATGAAGACAAATTAATGAAATATTGCAAAAAGCAATATGACAACAAGCAGCCATCATTGATGCCTGTGAATATAAGAAACATATTACTATACTAGTTCCAGGTAAAGCATAAGGTAAGTAGTGCTTATTATAAGCATTGTAACATGAATTAAAACTTTTTAATCAATTTAAAAACTCTATGGAAATAGTTGAAATATAATAGCTGAATATTTTACGAAAAACTTTTATAAAGCTTTGGCAAAAGCTTTTATTTTGATTAAAAGTAGAAATATAGAGAACGAATTTAACATTTATAAGGTTTTGTTAAAGGTTTCTCTTAGAGTTTTGATTTTAAACAATTGAGAATTAAGCAATCCATCTTTGATGACTGGAATTATAGGACACACATTACTGTACTAGTTCCAGGTAAAGCATAAGGTAAGTAGTAGTAATTTTAAGCATTCATTTAAAATATAAAAGCAAAATCTCTACTTTCTTCCCCAACCCTACGTTCATTGAACTTTTTTTGTTCTTTTTGTAAAAGAAACAATAAAATAAAACGCATTAAAACTTGCAAAATGCCAAACTAAATAAACAGCTAATTTTTCCTCCCAAAAAAAGTTTATTAATTAATTAAAAAAAATTGCACATAAATAATTAGAAAAATTCTTAAAATATTTCGCTATTAAAATGGAAATTCTATAAACAAATTTTTATTTATTTAGTTTACAAAGACATAAAGCAACAAAGCCTTATGGAATTTATAAGAGAATTTGAGATTCATTTTCCGTGTTCCATTTACATATATAAAGTCCAACAGTAAAACAAAGGGGAATGAACAAATGACTAGTACAAAAGCTGTTTATTTGGATGATGTGATGATTTGTTATTAATGAAAAATTGTTTGCACGTTTTACTAATTGGAAAGGCAATACACTGAAACTAGAGGAAAGCGAAGAGTAAGAGGGGGGTCTTCATACGTGGGCATATTTGATTAGGGGTAAAATGGGGTAATAAACACCAGCTGATGGCTGAGTAATACCTTAAACATGGCTATTAATAATTTAAAACTACTGATTAAGTTTCTTATGAAAACTCAAATTAAATTTTATCTAAATAAAAGAAATTTTGTTTTCCCCTACCCAATACTTTTTTCCCAATAAATAAATATTGTTTATTTTACAATTTTCCAATATTTTCCTTACTTCAACAAACAAACAAAGAATTTTTAAAAATATTTCATTTCTAGCTAAAATAATAAACGTATATTTTTATAATTTATACGAATTTATAAAACTACGATTTATATTATAGTTTAACAAATCCTTAAATAATCTACAAATGTTTTCTATAGATTTATTTTTTTAGCACATTTTTTTCATTATATAATTTCTCTTCTCATGACAAAAAATGACATTTGAAATGAATGGATTTGTATTGTATCTCCTATACGAATCATATCTACTTGATCATGTAGAAAAACATGTGAAAAAAAACATTTGTTTTTGTCATTTTATTATTTCAATTACAGACCTGAACGAACTATCATATGTTATGATTTTTTTTTGTTTGTTTGTTTTTCATCATATTGTTATCTTCTAAAGCTATTTAATCTTTTAAAACAGCTGAACAAATTTCATTAGAATTGATGTACACTGTTATGGGGTATGACTGTTGAACTTAAGGTGCCCCTCCCTATAGGTAAAAGAACTAATAGAGAATATCTATAGTCCACTACTTAGCTATGGATTGATATCTAGGTAAAGCTATAAACCGGTCAGTCAATATAGTATATTCTATAGACCAGTCTATAGAATTATCTATAGACCAGTCTATAGAATAGTCTATAGACCAGTCTATGGAATAGTCTATAGACCAGTCTATAGAATAGTCTATAGACCAGTCTATAGAATAGTCTATATACCAGTCTACAGAATAGTCTATAGATCAGTCTATAGAATAGTCTATAGACCAGTCTATAAAATAGTCTATAGACCAGTCTATAGAATAGTCTATAGAATAGTCTATAGACCAGTCTATAGAATAGTCCATCGACCAGTCTCTAGAATAGTCTATAGACCAGTCTATAGAATAGTCTATAGACCAGTCTATAGAATAGTCTATAGACCAGTCTATAGAATAGTCTATAGACCAGTTTATAGAATAGTCTATAGACCAGTCTATAGAATAGTCTATAAACCATTCTATAGAATAGTCTATAGACCAGTCTATAGAATAGTCTATAGACCAGTCTATAGAATAGTCTATAGACCAGTCTATAGAATAGTCTATAAATCAGTCTTTAGAATAGTCTATAGACCAGTCTATAGAATAGTCTATAGATCAGTCTATAGAATAGTCTATAGACCAGTCTATAGAATAGTCTATAGACCAGTCTATAGAATAGTCTATAGACCAGTCTATAGAAAAGTCTATAGACCAGTCTATAGAATAGTCTATACACCAGTCTATAGACCACTCTATAGAATAGTCTATAGACCACTCTATAGAATAGTCTATACACCAGTCTATAGAATAGTCTATAGACCAGTTTATAGAATAGTCTATAGAACAGTCTATAGAGTAGTCTATAGACCAGTCTATAGAATAGTCTATAGACCAGTCTATAGAGTAGTCTATAGACCAGTCTATAGAGTAGTCTATAGACCAGTCTATAGAATAGTCTATAGACCAGTCTATAGAATAGTCTATAGACCAGTCTATAGAATAGTCTATAGACCAGTCTATAGAAGAGTCTATAGAATAGTCTATAGACCAGTCTATAGAATAGTCTATAGACTAGTCTATAGAATAGTCTATAGACCAGTCCATAGAATAGTCCATAGACCAGTCTATAGAATAGTCTATAGACCAGTCTATAGAATAGTCTAAAGACAAGTCTATAGAATAGTCTAAAGACAAGTTTATAGAATAGTCTATAGACCAGTCTATAGAATAGTCTATAGACCAGTCTATAGAATAGTTTATAGACCAGTCTATAGAATAGTCTATATACCAGTCTATAGAATAGTCTATAGACCAGTCTGTAGAATAGTCTATAGACCAGTCTATAGAATAGTCTATAGACCTGTCTATAGAATAGTCTATAGACCAGTCTATAGAATAGTCTATAGACCAGTCTATAGAATAGTCTATAGACCAGTCTATAGACCGGTCTATAGAATAGTCTATAGACCTGTCTATAGAATAGTCTGTAGAATAGCCTATAGACCGGTCTGTAGAATAGTCTATAGACCAGTCTATTGAATAGTCTATAGAACAGTCTATAGAACAATCTATAGTCTAGTCTATAGAACAGTCTATAGACCAGTCTATGTAATATTCTATAGAATAGTCTATTGACCAGTCTGAAGAGCAGTCTATAGACTGCAAGATGAACTTTTATGATATTTCAGTAACATTTAAATATTTTAAAAATATTGTAAAAAGGGTTTGTGGCAAAAATCATCTATATACAACTACTCGATGTAAGAGAACAGTTTATGCCACATAAAGCAACAATTAATTTAAATAAATATAGTAAAGTGTGTGTAATCAAAGTTAAATAAAAACTTTTCACGTACTCGAATGCCCTTAAGTTTAAGAAAGCAGTGGGAAGAAGGGTAGAGAAAAGAAATTATCAATTGCCCCTTGAAAGGTTTTAACTTTTATATGTAAACGTTTTTAAAGGAACTAACTTGAAATATTACTTAGAAGGACTATAAAAAGGATTTACGTATTTGGTAATTTAATTAGAAATTTATGCGAAGAACTAACAGAGTTTTTTTTAAGAAGAATTTTCCACAAATGCCAACAGAATAAATCTCGACACGAAATGTTAAATCTCAAACAAATATATAAAAATTTATAAGGAATCATAAAAAATTTAGATTTACATGAAAGAAAAAACATACTAGACAGTTAGTAGTTACAACTAAAGTGCAAAAAATCTAGAAAAAAAAACAGGACACGTTAAAAACTAAAAAAGTAATTTTAGTTTACTACACGAATGTTATAAAAATAAAAATGCAAATAAATTTTCTGACACGTATACAGAACAAAAACTATATATCCTCCAAAAAATAGTAGTTTAAGGTGCAAATTAAAATTGTAGGAAAAAAATAATCCTAATAGCCTGTTTTCCGGTTAAAGTTTCTTTTTTTAAAGCGTATAGTGTGAAATATTTGTTTTTTTTTTCTAAGAACTTCCTGTCCAGTGGATTTAAATTTTTATCGTCCTTGTCGTCATCATCATCATCGTCAGAGCTTTGTAATAGTAACTGAAAATCGCAGACAAGGAGAAAAAAAAGTAACAAATCATTCTGACGTAAACAACTCAAATTTGAAAAGGTTTGAAAGTTTACAGATGGAAAGATTGAGGAAACGTCGAAATTATAAAGGCTTTAAACAATCTGTATAACAGTTTGATCTAAGACTAGTACATAGTGTGACCTATCGAGTCTATAGTCCGATCTAAAGAGTAGACTATAATCTAATTTATAAACAAGTTTATAAACTATAGAGAAGTCCATAGTCTATAGACAAGTTCACAGTCTGCGACCAACAGACTAGTCAATAGCCTGTTTAATAGAATGAACTAGTATGGAGGAGTGTTCTATAGATTAGTTTGAAGTCTACTCTATAGACTAGTATACAGTGTGATCTATAGAATAACCTTTAGTGTAATCTGTAGAGTAGTCTATAGAATGAACTAAAGACTGGTTTTTAGGCTGATAAATGGTCTATAGTTTGATTTATATTCAGTTTTCAAGCCCGATCTATAGACTTTCTGTAGCCTGGTCTGTATACAAGTTTGTAGTCTGATGAGAGACTGGTATATTATCTGATATAGTCTACAGATCAAACTATAGCTGAAACTTTAGTTCATAATGTAGATTAGACTCTGAATAAGTTTAAATACAGTTTTAAAGTCCGATCTATAGACACTTTAGTCTGATCTATAGATCAGTCTATAATAGTGGTTATGATCTAGTATACAGATCGAACTATAGCTTAAACTATTGCTCATTCTCTAGATCATTCTCTGAATCAGTTTATAGACTAATCAATAGGCCAGAAAAAGATCAAGCTATAGGCAAGTCTAAATATCAGACTATAGACAAATCTAAAGATTACACTATGGGCCAATCTATAGATCAGTCTAGAGATAAGTCTACAGAAAGGACTATAAACTAGACGATACCCTAGTCTATTAACCTAACTATAGAATCTGTAGATTGAATTATATAATAGTCTACAGATCGGAATAAAGACCAGATTTTAGATTATACTATAGACGGCGTATAATTTAAACTATAATCTCTCAGACTAGATAAGTCAATGGATCTGTCTATAGATCAGACTATAGGCTATAGAGAAGCCTAACTGTAAACTAGTTTATAGATCAAACAAGAGAGTAGTCTACAAATAAAATTTTAAACTAGCCTATAGAACAAGCTATAGATCAGTTTATAGATTAAACTATAGCTTAATGTACTGATCAAACTATCAAACTACTAACTATACTATAGATCAAACCATACACTAGACTATAGACCTAACTTTAAATTGGACTATAGATCCAACTATAGACTTGTCTATAGTCAATAGCTCAAACTGTAGATTAAACTGTAGACTAACCTAAAAATAAATCTATAGACTAGTCTATAGATCAACCTATTGACTAGTCTGTAGATCCAACTACATACTAGACCAAACTTTAAACTAGACTAAAGATCAAAAAATACACTTGTTTACAGCTTAAACTATACATGAGATCGAACTAAAGACTAGTCGTAAGATCAGACTATAGACTATTCTATTATATTGAAAGTCTATAGATCAAACTATATACTAGTCAATAGAATTGGATAGTTAATAGTTTAAACTGTAGATCAAACTATAGATAAATCTTTAAACTAGTCCATAGATCAAACCACACACTTGTCTATAGACCAAACTTTAACATAGACTTTAGATCAAATAATAAACTTGTCTATAGGTTAAACTATTCACTAGTCTATAGATCAAACAATTGACTATAGATCGAATTATATACTAGTCATTAGATCAGACTATAATAGACTATCCTATAGAACAAACTGTAAACTAGTCAATAGATAAAACTATTGTATAGTCAATAGATCGAACTGTAGAGTAGTCTCTTGATCAAACTATAGACTAGACTACTATAGAAAAGTCTAAAGATCAGACTATTCAATTTATCAGACAATATATATCAAACTATAAACTAGACTACTATAAAGAAATCTATAGATCAGACTATTCTATAGACAGACGATATACAACTTTACATATTATGCAATATATTAGTTTATAGATCAAATTATGGACTAGTGTATAGATCAGATTATGGTTTACTCTTTACATTACATCATGGACCAATGTATAGATCAGATTATAGACTACTCTTTAGATGACATTATGGACCAGTGTATAGTCCAGATTATGGACTTCTCTTTAGATCATATTATGGCCTAGTCTATAGATCGGACTATATGTTTCCCTTTAATAAAGAGAGTGATCTTTAGTTTGACTTATCGAAACACTGATCTAGATATACACTAATAGATTGATCTATAGTCTTATCTGAATATATAGTATGGACATGTTACCTATCAATGAACAGATGTAAAATATGTTCTATAGTGTATCGAATAATTTGTAGTATTATATAATTAGTACCTCATTTTATTAACATTTCAAATCATGAAATCTCTAACAAACTCTTCTATTCTGAAGGTCATAGAAATTATTTTAAATTAAAAATTTACTTATTCATTCTTTACACACGAAAGAAGTAGAGTAAAATTTAATTATTTTTATGTATATATATTTTTTTTGCTGCTGCAAAGGTCAGCACTTCTTTTTGCAGAGTGTTATGAGAGAATTATGAATAGTAAAGTTGCTTTCTTTTTTTGTTTTCTATTTTATAATTTTATATTTCTTTTAACATTTACAACATTCTAAAATCGTTATATAATGTATTTATGCTTTTTTATATAAATATTTACACACAACGTATACAAATTTTATTTAAATGTTATATTAACATTTCTTTTTTAGATTTAATGTTAAGTTTTATGTATGTATATATTTCACTAGTGTAACTCTAGAATATATTCCATGACTGACTGTCCTTGGTGTCTGTGGAATCTTAACATCACACATACTTACACGTTAAAGCAAAAGTTCACGCACATGACCTTTTGCTTTAGGTAACTAGAAGAAATCTATGTTGTTCGTTCTCCCCTCGGTTAGGATTTTGGCAATTGTTTTGCTGGCGGCAAATATAAACCAGAATAAACATACATACAAACATACGATAAAACAGAAAAAATACTAAAATGAAAACCTTGCACAGATTTTTCGTGGAATAGACGACACACTGAACTACATTAGTACTTATTCGGATTCCCAATAACACCAAATATGTTGTACAAGACCAAGTAACAACCATTCTCTTTACAATACAAAACGTTTGAAACATTTGCTGGTTGGTATTCGCCAACCAATGTTTGTACGGCTAAGTGTATCGGCTGAAGGAGAGTAGATTTGGCTCTAAGCAATTTACAACAACAATCTAAGCACCAACTCTTTTCTACCGCTTATATACATAATAATACTGTTGCTACGTGCCACTAATAGTGGCAATTCTTATTTTCAATGTCAGAGTTTATGCTTGGTTTCATTGCCCAAAAAGCTCATTGCCTTTATTTGGGAATATTACAGAAAACAAAAAACTTCAGTTTAAAACACTCAATTTAACGTAATTATGCGATTTGCATAAAAGGTTTTAAACATTAGTGTGAATTTCAGAGTTTTATTTTATTGAAAATATTGATTTTTTTTAAAGAAAAAAGCTTTTATTTTATAAAAATGGTTCCAAAGCGTATACAAGTTTTGTAGTAAGTATGATGATATTCTAGTCTATAGTCTAATATATAGAACTGTCAACAAACTAGTCTATAACAGGATTTATAGAATACTCTAAATACTGATCTTTAAATTTGTCTAATGACTAAGGATCTGTTTAAAGTCAGATCCATAGACTGATGTATAGACTAGTTTATAGTGGGATCTAAAGACTAGTCTATAGTGTGATCTATAGAATAGTCTATAGTGTGATCTATAGACTAGTCTATAGTGTGATCTATAGAATAGTCTATAGTGTGATCTATAGACTAGTCTATAGTGTGATCTATAGACTAGTCTATTAAGTGATCTATAGACTAGTCTATTAAGTGATCTATAGACTAACCTATAGTGTGGTCTATAGACTAGTCTATACTGTGATCTATAGAATAGTCTATACTGTGATCTATAGAATAGTCTATACTGTAATCTATAGACTAGTCTATACTGTGATCTATAGACTAGTCTATAGTGTGATCTGTAGACTATAATGTATTCTATAGTCTAGTCTATAGTGTGATCTATAGACTAGTCTATAGTGTGATCTATAGACTAGTCTATAGTGTTATCTATAGACTAGTCTATAGTGTTATCTATAAACTAGTCTATAGTGTTATCTATAAACTAGTCTATAGTGTTATCTATAAACTAGTCTATAGTGTTATCTATAAACTAGTCTATAGTGTTATCTATAAACTAGTCTATAGTGTTTTCTATAAACTAGTCTATAGTGTTATCTATAGACTAGTCTATAGTGTGATCTACAGACTAGTCTGTAGATCTCTAGACTAGTCTACAGTGTGATCTATATACTAGTCTATAGTGTGATCTATATACTAGTCTATTGCATGATCTAAAGACTAGTCTATAGTGTGATCTATACACTAGTCTATAGTGTGATGTATAGACTAGTCTATAGGGGTGTAGACTGTCTATAGTGTGTCTATAGACTAGTCTACATGTGATCTTAAGACTAGTAATCTATAGACTAGTCTATAGTGTGATCTATAGACTAGTCTATACTGTGATCTATAAACTAGTCTATAGATCTGTAGACTAGTCTGTAGTGTGTCCATAGACTATTCTATAGTAAGATCTATAGTGTGATCTATGGACTAGTCTATAGTGTGATCTTAAGACTAGTCTATAGTGTGAACTACAAACTAGTCTATAATGTGATCTATAGACTAGTCTATACTGTGATCTATAGACTGTCTATACTGTGATCTATAGATTAGTCTATACTGTGATCTATAGACTAGTCTGTAGTGTGATCTATAGACTAGTCTATAGTGTGATCTATAGACTAGTCTGTAGTGTGATCTATAGACTAGTCTATAGTGTGATCTATAGACTAGTCTATAGTGTGATCTATATACTAGTCTATAGTGTGATCTATAGTCTAGTCTATAGTGTGATCTATAGTTTAGTCTATAGTGCGATCTATAGACTAGTCTATATTGTGATCTATAGTCTAGTCTATAATGTGATCTATAGACTAGTCTATACTGTGATCTATAGACTAATTTATACTGTGATCTATAAACTAGTCTATGCTGTGATCTATAGACTAGTCTATAGTGTGATCTGTAGACTAGTCTATAGTATGATCTATAGACTAGTCTATAGTGTGATCTATAGACTAGTCTATAGTCTGATCAAGACACTAGTCCATAGTCGGACCTATACACTTTTCTAAAGTTTAATCAATAGACTAGTCTTAAATCTAATATAGTTTGATCTCTTTATTGGCCTATAGTCTTATCCATACATTAGTTTACAAAATAATCTATAGAGTACCCTATAATCTGCTGAATAGCCTAATCTTTACAGAGAGTAGAAAAAATTATATATTTTACTTACCTAAAGAGCACACAAGAAGTGTTTGCGTAAACAAATTGTCGAAAAAGAAACTCAAAGAAGTTAAAGTAAACATACCTGTAAATAGATACAAAAAAATTGAAAAGAAAATTAAAATAAACAACAATTCAGTTTTGTTAAAAACAAAATGTTTAACCAAATTTAAAAAAAAAAAAACTTAATATAAACAATAATAAGAATAAACATTTGTATTTTGCTGCCTTTGTGTAATTAAAACAAATAAAATAAAAAGAAAGAAAAGAAAAGCTTCAAAGTCCTAAAATTTTAGTTAAAAGTTGAAAAAAAAGAGAAGGTAAGATATGGATAGAAATTTAAAGAATATAAACAAAAAATTTGTTGTTTAAGAAAAAATTTGTTTTTTTTTTACAACTGAATAAAATTGTTAAAAATACAAATATAGGTTTTAGTTTATAAAGTTGTGTGCGAGTATGTAAATAAGACATAACCCTGCAGTATGGGGTAACTGTTTAATATGATTGTCTATAGAGTGTTGTAAGATCTGATCTATTGTGTATGGACTAGTCAATAGTGCGATCAATAGAGTACACAATATACTGATCATATACATTAAACTAGAAACTAGTTTTTAGTTTGATCTATAGGGTAGACTATTGTCAGATCTTTGTGTAATCTGATCTGTAGATTGATCTATAATTTGATCTAGAGACTAGTATAAAAACTAGTCTATAGTTATTGATAGTATTTAGTCTAGTTTATAGTTTGAATAGTATTTAGCCTAGTATATAGTTTGATCAATAGATTAATGTACAATGTGATTTATAGACTACCCTATAGGCTGATCTTTAGTCTGGTTTACAGTTTAATTTCTAGGCTGGAGTATAGACCAGTTTTTAGACTTACCTGTAGACAAGTATATAGTATGATTCAGCCTATAGACTGATCTATAATGTGATGTATAAACTAGTCTATTTTATGATCTATTATTAAGGTCTGAGCTATAGACTGACCTATAGTCGTATATATGTATACATTTATCTATAGAATCGTCTATAGTCTGATCTATAGCCTAGTGAATACTTTGATCTGTGCACTAGTTGAAAGTCTGATCTAGTGTGATTAATCCATAATTTGATCTATAGATCGATCAATATTCTACTCTATACTGATCTATAGAGTACTTTATAAGTACTGATATATAGTCTACTGATCATGAGACTAGAATATAGACTAGTTTAAAGTCTAATATATAGACTAAATTCTAGTTTAATAGACTAGTCTATAACATGATCTATAATCTTGTCTAAAAAGATTTATAGATTGATCCATAATCTAATCTATAGATCGATCTATATTCTACTCTATACGCTGATCTATAAAGTACTTTATAGGCATATATATAACCTACTCGATATGCTGATCAACAGACTAGCTTATGGACTAGTTTAAAGTCTTATATATAGGATCTTTAATCTTGTCTATGGTTTAGTTTAGAGTCTTGTTTATGTATTGGTGTGGTCCATAAACTAGTCTTAAGTCTGATCAACTCTAGCATATTATGTGATCTGTAAAGTCTGATTCGAAATCCGGTATATAGATTTATACATAATGTGACTTGTCCAGAGTCTGCTAAATAGAGTATAGACTCATTTAAAGAGTGATCAATACATCCAACTGCTAACTAGTCTAAAGTCTTGATTGATCGACAGTCCGTTCTTTGTATAAATCTATAATATCTTCTTTATACCATTCTATAGATTATTATATAGTGAGCTCTATATAGTCTAATGACAGACTCAACGAAAAACTGATCTATACAATGATGTATAGAGTGTGATCTTTTAGTGTGATCTATATAGTCTAATGATAGATTCAACAAAAAAAACTGATCTATAGACAGTTATTTTTCAATAGTCTAATTTAAACGATCCTCTTTAGATTGATCTATAGCCTGATCAGTCTTTTCGTCAGTATGTTGATAACGGATATTGAAACAAGCGTGTGTTGTTTCTCTATGGAATTTGAGAAAAATTTCGCGATCTAAAAGAGAGTATATGATCTCCTTTACAAAACTACTGGGAAATCTTAACATAGATATTTTCTAAATTTAAAACTAAAATATAAACAAAAAAGTTTATTTATAAACAAATAATTCAAGGTGTTGTTATATTTTGTTTCTTTAAAAAAATGAAAATTAAAGTGTAAATTTTAAACAAGACTTTTAGACAAGAAGGAGCTTGAAAGGACAATATTTTATTTGATATGAAAAGGGTTTAACATTACTGTTGGATCACCCAGAGTTTATTTTCAAAAAAGGAAAAACTTTAATAAATTTTTTTAAAAAACTCCGAAAAATCGAGCTTTCGTTTTCAATTAAAGCTATAAAAGAGGCCAAATAAAGTTGAGGTTTAAATTTAACAATTTCACCAAAGTGAAAAGTGAAGAAAAAACTTCAAACTTGAAAACAAATAACGACAAGTGCTGGCAATTTATTTGAAGTACCAACATCATCACCAGCAACAGCAAGCAAATATTCTACACGGAAAACAATAGACGACAATGACGATGATGATGGAGATGAAAATATACAAGATGATGAAGTTGTTACAAACAAAAAAAGTAGAATTTCCAATTGAATTGTACACACATGTTTACACTAGGGGTTTTATTTATATATATTTTTTGCTGCAATTTTTATTACTTATTTCTAAAACTTCGTCGCAACATATTGAATTTATTTAAGCAAAAATAACCACCACAACCAACAAAAAAAAAAAAACGAAATATTTTACTAAAAACAAAAGAAAGAAAAAAAAATCCAAAATTGTTTTACAAAAATTTTGCACTTTCTGAAAACAATGGCAAAACAAAAGTTTTGACAGTTACATTAGGTACAGAAAAATATTTTCAAAAAAAAAAAAAAAAATTAAAGCAATAAATTGTTTATAAAACTCTAAAACATATAAATCATAAAGAAATTCTGATTAAAAGATTTTCTTTTAAAGGCAAACGACCTTAAAAACTTCTTGGAAATTAATTGGAAATATTTGTTTAAAAACAATATTTAACAAGGAAAATATTTATTTAATAAAAACTCATTTTACCATTTAATGGTCCTTCGTTTAAGTAATTTTCTTTTGCTTGCAATTAATCTATTTTTTTTTTAGTTTTTTCACATTATTTTAATTAAAAAAAATCTATAATAATTGTTTGAAATTTTTTTTACAACTTTTAATTAATTTTGTTTGTTTCAATATTGTGCATATGCTGCTTGTGCTGATGATTCATGTGTTGTATACTGTAAAGCTGAATTATTTAATCATACAAATCTAAATTACTTGTTCAAAGTGCAAACCACTGATATATACTTTTTTAAGTTGTAATGAAAAAATTGCAAAAAATATATATATAGATTTTTTGATAGAAAAACTAAACTTTTATATAATATATCAGAACTAGAACTGAACTAGAACTGAACTAGAACTGAACTAGAACTGAACTAGAACTGAACTAGAACTGAACTAGAACTGAACTAGAACTGAACTAGAACTAGAACTAGAGCTAGAACTGAACTAGAACTGAACTAGAACTGAACTAGAACTGAACTAGAACTGAACTAGAACTGAACTAGAACTGAACTAGAACTGAACTAGAACTGAACTAGAACTGAACTAGAACTGAATTAGAACTGAAATAGACTAAAACTAGATTTTCCTTTACAGAAAAAAGATCAGTGCCAGCTTGACTCCCCACCTATAAAGAGAAGATCACGGATTGTTTCCTTTACTACAGATGTAAGATCATTGCTCTACTCTTTCTCTATTAATTGTCATGTCTGGTATTCATTTATACTCTTCTTTTGTAAAAAGGAATGATCATCTATTTATAATATAGAGATCATAGTTAGTTCAGACTGTCTAGTGATGAAAGACAATCAAAAACTTCTTTTGTTCATCTTTATAGAAACGATCGTCAATTGCACCACTCGGAAAAGATCATCATAGCTGGCTTTATATAGGAAGAGCAAAGTTTGCTACATTCTTTATTCTCCACAGAGAGAATAATATATTGATATCCTCTCCATAGAGGAAGTGTAAATCCAGTGATCATACATCCTTTAGTTTTGCTCTAAGATAAGGAAAACTGTCAATAGATATATTTTTATTTTATAAAGATTGAAACTATTGCTAGAACTGCTCCTTCTATATAGGATATCGCTGAAGGATCATTACTACATTGTATTTATCACACATTTAATCTTCCAATATGAATAGGAAAGATCTGGCGCTTTTCTTCTTCTATTCATTGAATCTATTTCTTCATCATGGAAAGGAATGTTTTTCTCTTTGAAGAAGAAATGTAAAGCAAATACTATCACTACATTTACTCTTCCACCTTGAAGGATGTATTCCTTTTTATATGTCCCATACATATTGAATTTCATTTTCCCACTAAACTGGTTTAGTTTTACTATTAATTTGCTGACATTAATATCTTTACACAATTTAACTAAAATGCTTTCCTTTAATCAACTGTGTATATGTGTGACACACTTGCCAAAACTTCAGTGTATGAGAGAAAAACTAACAGTTTAGTTTTCTTTGTGATACGCCCACCACAAACACACTCAAGCAGACACACACATATCAAATACAATATAATTATTATTGTCCATAAAGTACTTGATCTCAATTATTTGTAGTTGGCAACACATAAATTTATGTACAACAAACGACATGTTGTAATTTTAATTTTAGTAATTTTATATTTTGTCTGTTCTCTGCCACATAATTTTATAGACTTTATAAGTATAAATAGTTCCAATATGTAGTCCAATGTACTTGTTTAGTGTTTGAAAACGTTTTCTATCTATAAATCGGCAAAAGAAAGAGGAGGCTATATTTCGAGAGGTAAAGAAGTAGATAGAAATGTTTTGTAAGTATGTGGGGCGGCATTTAAGTTGTAAAAAAAAGTACGTGTTTAAGTTCACTTTTCTACATCTTTAAATGTGTCTCTTCTCTGACACCTCCCCCGTTTTCACAGCATGTTACATTTTGTTGTGACCGTCCTTGCTTTTGTGTGACCCAATGCAGCTTTATATGTTACAGTTATGTTGCTATTGCTGTTTTGTTGTTGCTGTTGTTGTATTTTATTGTCTTAATAGCTTTTTGATAATTTTGACCCAATTTTCATTTTCATAAACTGCAACTATAACAAAAAGTTTATTCTATATTTGTTTGTTAAAGTGTTTCCTTCTCTTCCAGTGGTGGTGGCGGTGTCGGTGGTAGTGGTTGGTTATTGCCGCCACCGCCTCCTTTATAAAAATTACTTTTCCATACTCACTTAAATGCACTCCCTTACAGCTACTAACTAACACATACATATACTATAGAATACATGCTCTTTTATGGACTTGTAAGTAAAATAAGAAATTTATGTTCCTCTGTGTATTAGTTTTTTGTATTTGTATGTATGTTCATGTATCCATGTATCTATCATCTATTCATGTGTATGCATGTGTTTCATCATCATGTTACAATAAAAACAAAATAATATTGAAAAAAAGAAAAAAAAAAACAAATACTCTAGAAAAGCACTTGTAATGTTTCCAGCAACAACAACAAAAACATAGACAAACAACAAACAATTTCGAGTAGACAGTGGGTTCAATTTCTAAAGCTTAACTTTAGTTTTCAATTTCAAGTTTTTTTTTATTTTAAGGACTTATTGGTATCATTTATATTGTATTTAAAATTTATCACTCCTTCATTTTTAATGAGGACAATAAAGCTAAAGTCTCTCTCCTATTTACAGAGGTAATATAAAGGTGTACCTCTCTGAATAGAAGAGTGAGGGAGATAGAGAAAGATAACGATATCCTTTCAACTGTCTAAGGGGAAAAGATCTTGAGATATACTTTCTTATACCTTGTATGAAGAGAAGAGAAGCAGAGAGCGACAGGTTTGTCTATTCATAGAGAAACAATGATCATTTCTCTATTTTGATCATTTTTGATAATCCTTTTTCTACAAAGAAAGGGCTAATTTTGATATTTTCTCTATAGAGAAAGAATAGAGAAAGAATAAAGAATAGAATTGAGAGATAGAGAAAGAATAGAGCTAACGATTATATTCTCTTAGACAAGATGATCTAATGATATCCTTTCAACTGTCTAAGGGGAAAAGATCTTGAGATATACTTTCTTATACCTTGTATGAAGAGAAGAGAAGCAGAGAGCGACAGGTTTGTCTATTCATAGAGAAGCAATGATCATTTCTCTATTCTGAGAGGAAGAATATGGATAGCGCTGATCTCTTCTCTCTAGAGGAAGAGTAAAATTTTTGATAATTATTTTCCTAGAAAGAAAGGGCTAATTTTGATCTTTTCTCTATAGAGAATGAATAGAGAATAGAATAGAGCTATCTATTTTCTTTAATCTCCTTCTTCAAAGAAAGAGAAGCAATGATCTTTTATCTTTACAGAAATAGTGGAACTATATTTTAACTATCCTCTACAAAATAAGAGTAGAACTAGCGATGATACTTTTTCTATAATGAAAGTGTAGAGCTAGCTATATTCTTTCCTCTATGCAGGAAGAATAGAACTAGATATGTACTTTCCTCTTTCTCTTTAAAGAAAGAGAAACAATGATAATTCATCTTTACAGAAATAGTGGAAATATATTTGTAATATCCTCTACAAAATAAGATCCTTTTTTATATAAAGCAAGTCTAAAGCTAGCTATGATCTTTCCTCTATAGAGGAAAAGTTGAGCAAGCGATGTTCTTTCCTCTCTATCTTTTTAAAGAAAGATAAGCAATGATCTTTCATCTTTAGAGAAGTAGTAAACTAGATTTGGTCTATCTTTTGACAGAATAAGAATAGAACTAGCGGTGATCCTTTTTTTATGATATTTTTTTCTATATAGGAAAAATAGACCTTGCAATGCTCTTTCCTCTTCCTTTTGAAAGGAAAGCAATGATCTGTTCTTATTACAGATGGAATGGAACTAGATTTGGTCTATCTTCTATAGAATAAGAGTAGAATTAGCTATTAGCTGTAATCAATAGAAGAAAATGGAACTAGCAATGATATTTTCTTAATAGAGAAGAATAGAGCTAACGATGTTCGTTCTTCTTAAAAGAAAGAGTAGAACAAGTGATGATCTTTATTCTTTAAGGGTAGAGAAAAGTTAACGATGCTCTTTTCTCTTTAAACCAAAAGGAGAGCTAGCTATGATAAAAAGCGATAGAGTATATCTAGCGTTGATCTTTTTCTATAGACGAGAGACGTGCTTGAGCTGACCTTTCCTCTACAAAGATCAGTCCTCTATGGATGATGAGTAGAGCTAGAAGATATATTTCCTATGTTAAAGAAGAACGGAAGAGTTAAGTTAGCGATGATCTTCCTGTAGAAGCAGAGCAAACTTTAAGAAACTAACGATGATCTTTTCTCTTTAAAGCAAAAGGAGAGCTATGATTAAAAGAGGAAATGTGTAGCTTGCGACGAGCTTTTTTCTATAGAGGAGATACTGCTACTGCTGATCATTCCTCTACAGAGATAATGGTTCTATAGAGAATGATTAGAGCTAGAAAATATATTTCCTGTGTAAAAGAAAAGAAGAGTAAAGTTGGCAATGATCTTTTTCGAGGAAGAGCTTGCAATGATCATTTATTTATAAAGGAAGAATGGAGAAAAGAATTGTAGAGCTGTTCGATAAAAGTTTATGATGATCTTTCCTCTATAGAGAAAGAATAGAGCTAACAACGTTCTTTCCCCTATCGCCGAAGAGTAGAGTTTGCAATGATCTTTTATTTATAAATAAAGAGTGTGATTAGCGATGATCTTAGGCCCAGCTACGGTCATTAAAGGAAGAGTAGAGCTTGTAAAGTTTGTGATAATGTGACGATGTTCTTTCTCCTATAGGCGAAGAGTAGAACTTGAAATTATCTTTTATTTAAAAAAAGTGTAGAGCTAGCGATGATCTTTGGCGGTGATCGTTCCTTTATAGAAAAAGAGTTGAACTTGCGTTGTTATTTTCTCTATTAAATAAGAGTTAAGTTTTCTCTATAAAGGTAGATTAATACTTGCGCACTTGTTTTCTCCATAGAGAATGTATAAGCCAGCGATGATCATTTGTTTATACAGGAAACGTGGGCTGGTAATAGTCTGAAAGGAAGAGCTAATGACAATCTTTCAACTAGTGTCGACTTTTCATTTATAGAAAGAATTCAGCTTGCGATGTTCTTTTTTCCTTTAAAGAAGTGTAAAGTTTGAGATGATCTTTTCTCTATAAAGAGAGAAAAGAGGCAGCGAGGTAAGAACTTTTATATAGGAAGATTAATACTAGCGCTGTTGTTTTCTCCATAGAGAAAGTGTATAGACAGCAATGATCATTTGTTTATAGAGGAAACATGGGCTGATGATAGTCTACCCACGCCAAGAGGCCTAGTGGAATAAGAAGAGCAAACGAAGATCTTTCAACTAGTGTCGACTTTTATTTTATAGAGGAAAATAGAAAAAATGAAAAGCTAACGATGATCTCATATAGAGAAAGAGAAGATCTAGCTAGTGCTGATCTTTTTTTTATAGACAACCGTTGATCGTTCTTCTACAGAGTTATAGAAAAACTATAGTCTTTCATTTTCGTAATTTCAGAAGAAAGAAAGCATGACTTTTCCTTTCCATAGGAAAAAATCAGAGGAAGAGCAAAGATCAGTATTGATCTTTGAAAGAATTTGCCCATTAACAGTCACTGTACTTTTATCTAGGAAATAATTAGTTCTGCCTTTTGCCAAGTTAATAATTCTAGTATAATTATACCCTTCACCTTCGTGAGAAGGGTATATATAAGTTTGTCATTCCGTTTGTAATTTATATAATATAATTTTCCGACCCTATAAAGTATATATATTCTGGATCCTT
>NC_060954.1:12886637-12890915 GCF_022045245.1 Lucilia cuprina
TTTGGTACTTTTTCGTTCTTCAAAAGGTACAAAAGGCTTTAAACACATCATGGTGAAGGGTATATAAGATTCGGCACAGCCGAATATAGAACTCTTACTTGTTTTCATTTACTGTTGTCTTCTATCTCTCTCTCTCTTTCTCTGGCTCCACATGCATGCAGTGCAATCAGTAATTGCAGCTGGCCAACTGGCCAATATCTCATAATAAATTCTAGTTTTTTTTTCTTACATTCTTTTCTTAAAACATTACAAGTAATACAGTCTGCTTGTAAGTTTGTCAGACTACAAGTCATAAATATTTTTAGAAAAAAGCAAAAACAAAACACAGCAGAACTGTAGGTGTCCTACATCATCAACAATATCCTGATTGTTTGCTTTCTAACAACAACCATAGTTTACCTTAGAATTGACCCTTCTAAAAATGACCTCATGTGTTTGTGAGTAAAGTTTCGAAGAAGGGAAATGATATAGAAAACAAAATGATAAAATATTTTTTCTTCGAATAAAAAAATGGCAAAAATAGTAAAAAAAACCTTTTTTATGGCTCTCTTAAGGTAGAGTATAATAAAAATAGTTACGAAAAAAATATAAAAAAAACTAGGTCATCATTAATTTTGTTGTTGCTTTTTGCTTATAATTTTTCCCTCCAAAGTTTATCTATGACTTTTGGTGATATAGTACAAACAAAGATGGATGGTTACTCTACCATATTTCATTTAAAACTATTATCATGTTCCGCAGTATAAATCACATGTAATCATTTTATATTGTTCTTGTTCCTTGTTCATCAAACTCATTCATTCACTCAATCACTCACTCACTTGCTTGTGTGTTTGGTAGTTTTCGATTAAGAGACTTTTTTGGACAGATAGTTTTTAAGCTTTGATTTGATTTAATATTTAAAATTTAGAATATCCCAGCGAAAAAAAAAACTAAGTAATTGGTAGAGTAGAAATAAGTTTGGTCTTTCGTATATAGAAGAAGAGTAGAGCAAGCTATAGGTTCTTTCGATCTCGAGAAAGAGTAGAGCTAAGAGTAGCAATATGTTTGTTCTTTCTAGCGAGCTATGATCTGTAAACGAAAGGTGAATATTAGAACCAGCCTTGATTTTTTTGATCTCGAGGAAAGTTACAGCTTAGTTTACTCTTTCCTCTACAAAACGAAGAATAGTGATTGTTTTATTTTTTTCTCTATAGAAGAAGAGTAGAGGTATAGTCGGACTTTCCTTTTAAAAGGAACAGTATAGCTAGCTAGAGCTTGGTTTGCTCTTTCATTTAAAAAGAAAAAGAAGAATATAGGACCTAGTCTTGGACATGCCGCTATAGAGGAAGAGTAGAGGTAGCTTTGGTCTAGTGAGAAAAAGTAGAGCTAGCTATGCTCTTTAATCTATAGAGGAAGAGTATACATGATCTTTTCGATCTCGAGAAAGAGTAAAGTTTACTCTTTCCTCTATAGAGTAAGAAGAGTAGAGCCATCTACGGACTTAGTATTGGCCTGCCGCTATAGAGGATGTGTAAAGCTAGCTATGCTCTTAAATCTATAGAGGAAGAGTAGAACTAGCCTTGATCTTTATGATCTCAAGAAAGAATAAAGTAAAGTTTACTCTTTCCTCTAAAGAAGAAGAGTAGAGTTCACTCTTTCCTTATCTTCGGACTTTCCTTTTAAAAGGAACAGTATAGAAAGCTTAGCTTTTTCATTAAAAAACAGAAAAAGAGATCTTGCCGCTATAGAGGAAGAGTAGTGCAAGTTTTGGTCTAGAGAGGAAGAGCAGATCATAGATAGCTCTTTAATCTATAGAGAAAGAGTAGAACTAGCTGTGCTTTTTCATTTATAGAGAAAGAGCAAAACTAGCCTTAATATTTTTGATCTAGATAAAGAGTAGGGCTATGTTTACTCTTTCCTCTATAGTAAAAGAGTAGAGGTATAGTCGGACTTTCCTTTTAAAAGGAGAAGTATAGCTAGCTAGTGCACGTTTTGCCTCTTCACTAAAAAGGGAAAACGATATGAAGCGTTGGTCTTTCCTATATAGAGGAGTAGTACACTTAGTATTGGTCTTGCCGCTATAGAGGAGGAATAGAGGTAGCTTTGATCTAGAGAAGTAGAGTAGATCTAGCTATGCTCTTTAATCTATAGAAGAAGAGTAGAACTAGCTTTGTTCTTTCCTTTATAGAAGAAGAGAATACCTATCATCGGACTGACTTTTAAAAACAATAGTATAACTATATCTAGAGCTGTTTCCTTTATAGAGGAAAAAGAGTACAACTTGGTTTGGTCTTACCCCTACATAGGAAGAGAAAAGGTAGCTTAGGGTTTCGTCTAGAGAAGAGTAGAGTTTGATATGCTCTTTAATCTATAGATAAAGAGTGGAACTAGCTTTGGTCTATTCGAGCTCGAAGAAGCTATCCTTCTAAGTTTAGTTTTCCCTCTATAAAACGAAGAAAAGTGATTGCTTTGTTCTTTCTTCTATAGAAGAAAAATAGAGCTATCTGTGGACTTTTCTTTCAAAGGACGTTCCTCTACATAATAAAAGTAAAGCTGTCGAGGAAGAGAATAGCCATCTAGATGTAGAGAAGTACTTGATCTGGTAATGTATCTATTAAGGAATAGAAAAGCTTACACATGTCTTTCCCCAAAGAGAAAAAAGACATCTTTCCTCTAGAGGAAAGTAATGCATCTATTAAGGAAGAGAAACGCTTACAAATGTCTTTCCCAAAAAAAAAAGAAGAGATCTTTCCTATAGAGGAGAAAATTACATCTTGCTTAAGTCTTTAGTCAGTAGAAGAAGATAACTTCATTCCAGGAGCGTGTGGTGTAGAGGTAACCTACCGAAAGAATTTACCACCAGAATCTTTACAGATGGTTCTAAAATGAACTGCTCCGTTAGTTCTCGTGTCTTCTGTGAGGAAATTATCGTCTTCCCAACAACTGTAGTGTTTTTCAGGCTGAAATATCAGCCTGTAGGGTATTTCATGACCTCTATATTCGCGGCAACATCGATAGTACTTCTCTTACTATCACTTCCCTATACAAGAAGGATCTGTGTGACATTAACATTGTTTGGGTTCTTGGGCATAGGGAATAATATGGTAATAAACAGGCAGATGTGCTTGCCAGAACAGGATGGAGATGGAAGACAGTTTCTTCCTCGCTTTCACTGTCGCAGTTTCAAAGACAGGGGAAAGGAAGAAACGGTCTTCCATCTCTTCTGTAAATGCAATGATTTGACCGTCAATTACTTCATATCTTGGTGAGTTACTGAGTCTAGGCTCAATGTTATCCTCAGATTTCTCACAGCTACAGGCTGTATCGTATACTATACATACTACATCTGACGAGTGAAGTGGTCCCGTCAAAACGGAGTCTCTTCGACTCTTCGCGTGAAGTGAACTACCACGTAAACCAACCAAGAAGAAGAGAAGTTAAATGCCATATAGAGGAAGATTATTTCGGTCGTTAGGGTTTTCTCTATAGAGTGAAGGAAACGTTGTTCTATTCTCCCTAAAACAAGGAAAGAAATAACGTTTAATATTCCCTTTAGATAAAGGGTTAAAGCGATACTAATCCTTTCACTCACTACTTATCAAAATTATCAAATGTTTTTAAGGAAAAAAAAAACGATTAAAGACTTAAATACTAAATTTGTCACTGACCATTTCTAGACAATCTATAAAACGTTACATTGTTTTCTATAATTTAACGATATTATCCAATATCTTTAATGATTGACAATTGATTAAAATACAATAATAATATTGTAATAATATACTCCGCAACAACAACAATATTATTATTTATACAATTGTAAATTGATATAAACAACAACAAAAACAAGTAGCAATTGTAAGCAAACAACAAAAGCATTTTACCATAACAATATCCAAAGAATAAAAATGTATATAAAACCCCAAAAGAGAATAAAGTAGTCGAAGAAGAAGAAAAACACACAAAATGATAAATGTCAAATTTGAATAAGAATCGAATGAAAAACGTGCTATTTTGCATATTTGATTTTTTTTATAAAAATTCAACCACAACAATAAAATCAGTACTTATTTTATTGCTACAGTTGGGATGTTAAAAATAGTAGTAGATTTCGAGGAATAGGCTGAAACTAGCTTAACGCTTCATATACAGGAGAGAGCAAAGCTAATTTTACTCTAGAACTGAACAAGAACTGAACCAGAACTGAACTAGAACTGAACTAGAACTGAACTAGAACTGAACTAGAACTGAACTAGAAATGAACTAGAACTGAACTAGAACTGAACTAGAACTGAA
>NC_060954.1:12891015-12892472 GCF_022045245.1 Lucilia cuprina
TTTTTTTGTAAATTGTAATAATAATTTGAATCAAATAAAAAAAAATTAAGCTGTAAGTTTAGTGGTTTCTTTTTTATAAACATATATGTATGTTAAGAATTTTTCGATCTCACTCCTTAGTTCTGTTTTAGTTCTGTTCTAGTTCTGGTCTAGTTCTCTACTAGTTCTGCTCTAATTCGGTTTCTTTTAAGGAACTTTTGACTTTAGACTAAATACTTTTCCTTCCTTTATGATTAGATTTAGCAATTGTTTTCTAACAAATAAATTGATATTCATCCCATGTACGAAAATTGATTGAATAACCTTTCAATTGAACACCTTTCTGTGAAGTAAAAGGAAGAGTTGCATCTTCTTTCCTTTCACATTATCAAGTGTCATAATATATCAATTGAATGGCCTACTTGAGTACAAAATTACTTGACTATGACGCTAGGAACTCATTCGTATAATAACAACAATAAATATATGTATATACATGAAATTGCTGGTCTCCAGCTAATAATACCCTTTAAGCAGAGTGCGGTTAAATGCTGCTAGCTACAACATTAAGCTACAAGAAATTGTCTAAGGAATTGACGTTGTTGTATTTGTTATTATTGCAACTTGCAGCTTTTTATAAATGGCTATTAAAGCTAATAATTTCTCAAAATTCCTGGGAGAGAGACCAAGAGAGTGAAGAAAAATCGGTTGATAATATAAGTACTTTACAAGTGTTGCATACTTGTTAAATAGTAGTCATAAATAATCTGTAGTTTAAGATTAAACTTCTTGCGAGTGTGTGTGTGTGTTCGTGTTAAATTATGAGCATGAGTGCGTGTGTGTTTGTGCTTGATTGTGTGTAGCAATAAAATACACACTTAATTGAAATATTGATTAAGAATATAGATAAAAGTATCTGCAGCTAACAGGCAAAATCTATACTATATAATATGGCTTTCTCTTTTAGGAAAGAAAATAACGGAAAACGGAAGGAAACAAGAAATTTGTAAAAGAATACTTGCACTTTGTGGAAAGGAAATATATGTACATATTTATTAAGCTTTTAAGGATTTAAATAAACATTTAATTTTTTTTTGTTGTTTGATGAAAGCAATCTGAATTTAAGGGAATTTAATTATTAAGAATTATTTAAAGGACTTCCTTATTCATAATACTGAGACCTGTATATAGAACTAAATAAGAATTGAATTAGATCTGATATAGAACTGAACTAGAGCTGAACTAGAACAGAACTAGAGCTGAACTAGAACAGAACAGAACTAGAACGGAACTAGAACAGAACTAGAACAGAACTAGAACAGAACTAGAACTAGAACAGAACTAGAGCAGAACTAGAACAGAACAGAACTGAACTAGAACAGAACTAGAACGGAACTAGAACAGAACTAGAACAGAACTAGAACAGAACTAGAACAGAACTAGAACTAGAACAGAACTAGAACAGAACTAGAACAGAA
>NC_060954.1:12892572-12943260 GCF_022045245.1 Lucilia cuprina
CTAGAACTGAACTAGAACTGAACTAGAACTGAACTAGAACTGAACTAGAACTGAACTAGAAGTGAACTAGAACTGAACTAGAACTGAACTAGAACTGAACTAGAACTAGAACTGAACTAGAACTGAACTAGAACTGAATTAGAACTGAACTAGAACTAAACTAGAACTAAACTAGAACTGAACTAGAACTGAACTAGAACTGAACTAGAGCTGAACTAGAACTGAACTAGAACTGAACTAGAACTGAACTAGAACTGATCTAGAACTGTAATATAGATATCGGTTTTATTAGTTTTATAATAAATTTACTCTTCTTTTACAAATATTTTAACGAATAAATTTAATTAATAATATTTATTTGTTTTTATCTTTTCAGGTATGTAAAATTCACGCCATTAAAGCAATTTTATACTAAGTTCCTAAAAAAGTGAGTAATATATAAAATATTTAACAAATAATACCAATATTTTTCTTTTCTATATACATAACATAAAGTAACATTAACTTGGTCCTTAGGTCTGACATTATGTACTCCTCTATACAAACATTTAACATCGAACTTGTCTTCTCAACCATACCGCTATAACATTCTACTCTAAATTTGACCTTCTCCTTGTCAAAACCTTTTTAATTTACTCCATGTCTATAACAGAAATTGTAATTAAACTACAAGTTGTATGAATCTCTAACATTACACAGACAGATTATGCGAACAGATTTTCTATACATAACCTATAAAGTTTTGCTTGTTATCTCGGTATTCATCTGGCTAAAAGCACACAAAAATAAAGATAAAAAAACTAAAAACTAAATATATTTCAATTTGTTTACCTTCAACAACGCCTCGAGTATATATAGAGAGTGTGTGTGTGTTTTGTAAACTTAAATTATAATGTTTGTATAACAGGGGGGAGGTTGTAGGTGAAAAATAATATTCATTTGATTTAAACCACTATTTGTGCAAAAGTTAGTAAATATTTAATATAATAATACTGATGACTACTGCCTCCTGCTGCTGTGGTTGTGGCAGTTGTTAACAGAAAATAGAATGGATATTGACTTAAATATATTCAAAAGTATGAACGTGATCCGGCCAACACATGTTAAAAGTTAGAGTGTTTTAGATAGAAGAAAAAGTTGTGTATTACTCTCTAAAGAGTGACCCTGAGTTTGTTTAAATATATGTATATGGATAAAAACAACTAATACAACTACCACTATCAAAAATCCAATATAAACATAATGACATTGCTACTATTCTCTAAGAGCTTTCAACAACATACTGAATACACTGCACACAATTACTTGAAAAAAGTTCGCGTAACGGAAATTTACAGGAAATTTGAAATATTTCGTTTCGTAATTTTTTTTATTTGTAACCATTACAACTCACTCTGTATTTGGCTGCTAGAGAAGACGAGCCGGGCCGGCAGTAGAGGCAGCAAAAAACAAAAAAAAAAAAAAAAAAAAAAACAAGAAATTTAATTTGTCTGGCTTAATAATTTATTTACAAAAGTAATAAATACTTGGTAAAAGAATCAACGAAAAAAAACCCCGAACGGAAAACAGAATCAGCAACCTACTTAATCCTCTTTCAACAGTTTGTAATTTCTGTTTTATGTTTGCTGTTGGTTTTTTCTCCCTTAACAGTCGCTTATAACATGTACAACAAAAAACACCATTAAATGTTTAAAATTATTGCAAAAAATGGCGAAAATTCGCTTTATATATTAAACGAATTTAAGTGCAGTTTTTTATTTATTTAATACTTCGTATTTGATAGGGGAAAATATCCTAAAAATATGCTAGGCTTTTTTAAAATAGAGGAAAGTTCTAGTTCAGTTCTAGTTCAGTTCTAGTTCTAGTTCAGTTCTAGTTCAGTTCTAGTTCAGTTCTAGTTCAGTTCTAGTTCAGTTCTAGTTCAGTTCTAGTTCAGTTCTAGTTCAGTTCTAGTTCAGTTCTAGTTCAGTTCTAGTTCAGTTCTAGTTCAATTCTAGTTCAGTTCTAGTTCAGTTCTAGTTCTGTTCTAGTTCTGTTCTAGTTCAGTTATAGTTCAATTCTAGTTCAATTCTAGTTCAGTTGTAGTTTAGTTCTGAATCAGTTCTAAATCAATTCTAAAAAAGTTCTAACTTAGTTCTTATTCTATTTCAGTTCTACAATTTATTTTTCTTAATTGAAATCTTAAACCTTTTGACTTTTCGTTCCGCACATAGATTGCAATTCGTTTTCTAATCATTACTATTTCCCCTCTTATGTTACACCCAATACAAATTCCAATTTCAAAATTACAATCTGGTTCGAACACCATTTGAAAAATCTAATCAGAAACCATTTAAATTGCAATAAAGCAATTTGTAATTCTCTAAAAAGAATATTGTAAAAAAGGTAATGAAATGGAGGAAAATAATATAAAATAACCTGCCATTTATATTTTTACTATAAATTTTGCAACAAAACAATTGTAATAACTTGATGCAAGAAAAAAAAGCTAAAAATAAATAAACAAATCTAAAAAATAATAACCCTTTAGAATCCCTTTAAAGCATAAGTCCACAGAAAACTTTCACTTAATGGGTTAATGCCTCAATAGCTTGTTATTGTTTTCTGTAGTGTTTTGTTTGTTGCCACAGCCATTTCTAGGTCTGTCCATTTCAAACAAAGCCAACAACGTCAGCTGTAAGCAGTTGTAGTTGGTTGCAACTTCTCTAACAAAACAACAATAGAATCTGATGAGCTTTCAGTTTTCTATGTGTGTGTTCGGTTTTCCGCTTTTATTTATGTTTCCTTATTTCTATTATTCTTCTATTTTTAACTTTAGTTTCATAATTGGAAATTTACGGGCGCTGGTGGTTTAAAGACAAACAAAAAAAACGCAAAATCTCTACACAATACAGGTCATCAGGATGTTATCAGGAATGAAGGACCAGCTTACATAATGCCTTCGTTCACACTATTTGCTGCAATCCCTGCCATTGTTTTGCACTCAGTTTGTTTTAGCCGGGATGATGTGGCAGGAAAAAAAAACATTTAATTTAAAAAAAACTGTTGTTGTGTTTGGCAGGTGTTGCAAAATATATTGTTTGCAACTATTATTGTAATTCTAAAATAGAAAATATTTTTATTTTCACATAAGTCTGCAGCTGGGCATTAAAGGTTTTGTACGCGATTTATTAAGGTGATTGAACATTGTTTCCCTTAGTCAGCATAACGTTTAACGGTTTAATTTATTTAATGATTTGGCAAAAAGAAATAAATGTTTAAGCCATTTCTCACAGCCCAATTTACGTAGTAGCCAAGTCGATACAAAGGTCTCTTGATAAAAATTTTAGAATAGATAAAGTATCACAGATCAAAAAACCAACTTCAGAACTAGAACTGAGCTAGAACTGAACTAGACCTGAACTAGAACTGAACTAGAACTGAACTAAAACTGAACTAGAACTGAACTAGAACTGAACTAGAACTGAACTAGAACTGAACTAGAACTGAACTAGAACTGAACTAGAACTGAACTAGAACTGAACTAGAACTGAACTAGAACTGAACTAGAACTGAACTAGAACAGAACTAGAACTGAACTTTACTTGCATTTAAATCTTTGTTTCACAATCCACAAATTTTCTACTCCTTATGTTAAGCGGGCAGGCGGACATTTTTCTTAATTATAATATTTTAATAATTCAAGCATGTCAGCATTAATTAACTACGTTTTTATTCTTGTTCTTATACTATTGTCTTGAAAATACACAGCAAGAAAAAACACACTTTTCAAATGTCTAGTTAAACGTAAAAAACAAAACAACAGCAGCAGCAACAGAAAAAAAGTACAAAACAAAAAAGTACTTAAGTAGCGTAAATAAGTAGAACAAAGACCCGGCAAAGAAGTGACACACAAGCATCAGTAGCAGCAGTAGTGGGGTAAATAAAACCAAATGTCAAAAAAGTTCATTTTAAGACAAGTGTAAGAGAGAGCGAAAGAGAAATGAACAGGCCACTTTTTTTCGTTTTAGTTTAATTAATTAAACAAAAAAAGTAAAAAAAAGTTTGAGAAAAATTAAAATAAAGCAAAAAATTTTAAACGTCACATACTGGACCGAAGTTTTTGTTTGAGTTACTTAACTTTAAGAGATATTTTCCCCAAGGAAAAGTACAAAATTTTAATAGAAAATAGTTTGCCCAACTAATGTTGAAGTGTTCAGTTGCATTAAACTTTTGCAGGTTACCATTAAGGAGTATTAAAAGAAAACTTTAGAAATTTTACCTAAAAAATTCTATATTTAATTTTTTTAAGAGATTTTTATAAATTTTGTTTAAATATTTTTCCTTAATGCCGATTTCTGTTAGAAAATTACAATTTTTTTATTTTTTCTCTTTTTTTAAGGGAATATTGTTTTAGCTTTTTTATGGCTAAGACCCAGAAATTCTATGTTATACAAGGTTATTTAATTTTCATAAAAAGCAACCAACAACAACAGCATACAATATTGTATAAATTTTTGAAGATGTTGTTGATTAAGATGAAAATGTTGTTGGTGATGATGATGTTGATGAGGATGATGAACGTTTCAAGGTTACTTTTATTCAGCAACAGAGAGACATAAATATAAGGAGACAAGTATGTAAGAAAAGGTACTTTGTAAACTAAGGACCAACCGATATAAAGTTCTCTAGATAGACAGACAGAAACTGGTATTAACGGTTTTTTATAGAAAGTTAATCTAATCGTGGACAGAAAAATTATCCTATTTCAGATACCAAATTAGGATCTTGTCAGTATGAACGAGGACTTATTTCTTATCTATACCTTATTCGGATTGTATGGCATGGATATGTTGCTTTAGAATGGCAAAAATTGTTGCCTGAACACACTTAACATCTTATAGAGCAACATAAGCATCTTTCTTGCTGTTATAATCGATGTCAACATCTTAGAGAACAGCATGAACATCGTTCTTGCTGTTATAATCGACGTCAACATCTTAGAGAACTGCATGAGCATCGTTCTTGCTGTTGTAATCGAAGTCAGTATCATTCAGTGACGCAAACAAGAAGTTAACATCTGAGAGAGAGGATGTTGTCAAAAACCATGATTTCTTTGACAATCATGTCTATCGCGACAAGATCGACTCTTTGTTGAAGGCATACCGCCACTTCATGACTAATGCCATCCTTCTCTAAAGATTGAGGGAAATCAATTCAATCATCAATCTCCAAATAACTCCTATTGAAGAAAATTCGAGAGAGCGACCATGCAAATAACACACTCAACATCTTATAAAACAATATGAACATTTTTCTTGCTGTAATAATCGACATTAACATCTTAGAGAGCAACATGAGCAACGTTCTTGCTGTTATAATCGAAGTCAGCAATATAGAGAGCAACATGAGCAGCTTTCTTAATGTTATAATTGACGTCAACATCTTAGAGAACAACATGAGCAACGTTCTTGCTGTTATAATCGAAGTCAGCATCATAGAGATCAACATGAGCATTTTCCTTGCTGTTAGAATCGAAGTTTTCTTAATCACCTCTCCATTAGTAGTTCCTCTTTTCAAGGGGCCAATCGTTAAAGTACTGCAGCTAATGTTACTCTAGAAATGTTTAAATTCGTTTAGGCTCAATCTTATCACTATGATGAAATTGAATTCGGTCTACGTAAGGAAATGAGCATCTTCGTTGCCGTTGGTTTAGAAATCTTCTTTGAGATCGACACTAAACTGTGATTACATAACTACTTATAATTGAAGTGATATCACTCCTTCCCTTTCAAGGTGAAGATTGATAGGAATCACTCAAACCATACATCTGTAGGACGGAGCCTTTGACACCCTGCCGTTAAGATAGAAATCTTCTTTGAGATCGACACTAAACTGTGATTACATAACTACTTATCATTGTAGGGATATCACTCCTTCCCTCGGAAGGTGAAGATTGATAGGAATCACTTTAACTATTCATCTGTATAACAGTTCCGTTGACAACCTGCCAACCAAAGAAAACACTCCTTATTTGCGTGAAGAAATCAGCAAAATCTCTAACTATTTCTGATTTCATGACTAGGACATCATATACTTAAGGTCAATGGAATTATCGCCGTCTTTATGATAGTATCGACATGATCAGATTCAGCGGAAATAACTACGTCACTAGCAATAAGCTAATTGATCTAAACTGAATCTAGACTAACGATCGTATCTACTCTAATATCATAAACGAAAAGAAATGATCGGAATATCTACGATCACCTGAACAAATTCTAACAGCTTATATTCTTAGCTTAATGATCGTATCTACTTGATCATGATCAGTTCAAATAACTACGTTACTAGCATTACTTAAATACTAAGATCTCAGCTAGAACTAGTTCATCCACGAAAAGAAATGAACTGGCGATCACCTAAACAAATTCTAGCAGTTTCTATTCTTAGCGTAATGATCGTATCGACTTGATAAGGTTCAGCAAATCCATCTAATTTACACTAATGATAGTATATTCTTGATCATGATCAGTAGAAATAACTACTATCACTAGCAATTACTTAAGTACTAAGATCTCAGCTAGATGATCGTCATCAATATCACAGACGATCATCTAAACAAGTTCTAGCAGTTTCTATTCTTAGCGTAATGATCGTATCGACTTGATTAGGTTCAGACTGATCAAGTAAATCAATCTAAACTAAATCTAGACTAATGATCGTATCTTCATAATCATGATCAGTTGAAATAACTGTACAAGTACATTGATTTCAGCTAGACATAGTTCATGAATGATCAGTTTATCTACGATAATCTTAACAAATTCTAAAAGTTTCTATTCTTAGCGTAATGATCGTATCGACTTGATCAGTTTCAGCGGAAATAAATATGTCACAAACAATCAGCAAATAAATCTAAACTAAATCTAGACTAATGATCGCATTTTCTTAATCATGATCAGTTGAATAAACTACGTCACTGGCAATCTCTCAAGTGTTAAGATCTCAGTCACAACAAGTTCATCAAGATCATAGATGAAGAGAAATGCCATATTGTTGTTAAATTTTTTTAATTTCACTTTGAGCGAACAGATTCTTATGATCCTTTTTCCACTGTATCATTTAAATTTCAACAAAATTCAAATGTTGAAAATAGAAAATAACAGCAAAACTTAATAAAATTGTTGCAAGAAAAGAAATACGTTAACAGTTGTTATTTAATTCTTAAGGACTTCATCGTTAACAGTAGAGCTAAAAAAAACGACTAAAAACTAGAAGAAATATGGGGATGACGAATACAACAACTAATACTATATATTAGTTAAATTCTTCATATAATTTTTTTCACTTTTTTTCAACAAACTTAATGACATTTTTCAGTTTTATTTAATTGTGCAAATAAAGTTGTTTCGTTTTCAACAAACAATTTTTTTATTTATATATTAATAACTTTAAAAGCGATTTTCTGTTGCAATTCGTTAATTTTGAAAAATAAAATATTTGAATTTCTTTGAAATGTTACACAAAAATATATATTTTAACACACGCAAATCATTACAAAGAAAAACATTTTAGTTTTTTTTTTTTGCTATTTTGAAGGTAAAATTATTGCAAGTTGGATGTGTGATGATGATGACGATGAGGATGAGGAGGAGGTGGTGGCAAATGATCATGACGAGGCTTTAAAACTAACAAATTTTTTTCTACAATACATTGCTATGCAATAATACAAAGTTTAAAGCCATAAACGAAATACAAAAACAAAACTGTATAAATATAGTTCAACAAACTTAAAGAGAGAAAAAATTAAATAAATAAAAATTAAGTTAAAAATAATTGCCGCCTAAACAACCAGAAAATGAAATGAATGTTTACTATTAGGTAAGGGATCAAACTTATTGCGTTGATCGTTTCATAAATTTTATTGTCATTTGTATTGGTTAGCTTAATGATCACGATCATTGATAGGTACCGATCACAGTGGGATTTCTGAAAATATAGTAGCTTCATGTCAATACCCTAAATGATCGCATCGACATCTCATGATCGGTTTAAATTACAGGCAGAAATTGACTTATTTCTTTTTATTAGCTAAATGATCGTTTCAATCTAACAGGATCAGTCTTAAAACTATACAATTTTAGTCAAAATCTTATAGTTTTTCAAAATTAGCTAATGATTGTATCAACCATTCAAAATCAAACTAATTTCCGTGATCGTTATACTATTTACACTAGAAGAAGCAGAAATATTGTTTTGAAAGCTTATTGGCTTTTATTCTTAATGATCATGGTCGTTGTTTTGAGATTTGTGACGATCACATTGTGTATTCCGCAAAATCTATTAGCATTACACTAAATGATCGCAACATCATCTAATGATCAGTTTAAATCACAGACAGAAGTGGTGTAATTCCTCCTTATTAGCTAAATGATCGTATCTACCTAACAGGATCAGTCTCAAAACTATGCAATTTTAATCAAAATCTTATAGTTTTTCAAAATTTGCTAATAAACGTCACAACCTTTCAAAGTCAAACTAATTTCAGTGATTGTTTTACAGTTTACACAGAAAGAAACAGAAATCCAGTTTAAAAAGCTTATTGGTTTTTACACTCTACAATTTGCTTAGTGTCATATGTTTTGTTACCATTTGTATTGGTTAGCTTAATGATCATGATCATTATTTTGAGATTTGTGACGATCACATTGCGTATTCCGCAAAATCTAGTAGCTTCTCGTTATTTTACTAAATGATCGCATCGATATCTAATGATCAGTTTTAATCACAGACAGAAATCGAGTAATTTCTCCTTATTAGCCAAATGATCATATCGACTTAACACGATCAGTCTCAAAACTATACAATTTAAGTAAAGATCATATAGTTTCTCATAATTAACTAATGATCGTATCAACCTTTCAAAATCAAACTTATTTCGGCGATCGTTATACAGTTTACAAAGGAAGAAATATAAATTAAGTTAAGAAGGATTACTGGCCTTTGTTTGTCTCCATTTGCTTAGTTTAATAAGTTTTGTTATAATTCGAATTGGTTAGCAAAATGATCATGATCATTTTTGAGTTTTGTGACGATCACATTGCGTATTACGCAAAATCTAATAGCTTCTCGTTATTTCACTAAATAATTGCATCGATATCTAATGATCAGTTTAAATTACGGACAGATATCGAGTATTTTCTGCTTATTAGCCAAATGATCGTATCACAGCCTCCAAGAATCAGTCTTAAAACTATACAATTTTAGTCAAAATCTTAAAATTTCTAAAAATTATCTTATGCTTGTATCGACTTTTCAAAATCAGTCTTAATAACTGTACGATTGCCGTAAATATATTGTAGTTCTCTTTCATTAGTAACATGATCGTATTGATTACTGATCTTTACCCAAAATTTTATAGTTTCTCATCATTAGTTTCTAGTTCTTAGTTAAATTATTGTATCGATCATTCTTTATAATTGAATGATTTCGTCCGGAATATTAATGTGTCTTCTCATTACTAAACTGATAGCATCAACTTCTGATCGCTTTGAGCTCGAAGATCAGTTTCAACAACTTAACGATTTCCGGCATAATCTTACAGTTTTCCATTGTTAGCTAAATATTTGTAACGATCTGTCAATAACTAAAGGCCAATATTTTGTTTTATTATATGAGATCTTAAGATCAGTCTCTATAATTCTATAATTTCTTCCGAAATCTAATAGTTTCACATTATTAACAAAATAATCACATCGATCTCTTAAGATCAGTTTCAATAACTTAATAATAACGAGGAAATCTTGTAATTTTTGTTTTAACAAAATGATCGTATCGACCTCTTGAAATCAGTCTCCATGAAAGTACGATTTCGATCGATAAAAAGTATTTGGTAAACATTAGCTTAATGAACGCGATCGGCTTATCAGCAACATTCGATCAGTTGTTCGATATGTTTTAATATCTGGTAGTTTCAAATCATTAACTAAGTTTCAAATGATCGCATCTTAAGATCAATCGTTCGATATCGTTTAAAATCTGATAGTTTCAAATCATCAACGAAGTCATCACAAGGAAAGTGTCTTAATTTTCGTTTTATAATGTCATTCTCTTGCTGAAAATTTGCTTGAACAACTCTATTTTAGCTAAAGACTTTATAGCTAGTTTAGCTAGAGGAACACCATCGGGCTCTAGAGATTTATTCCTCTCTTTAAAACTGATCTTAATGATCGAGATCAAATCATTTCACGATTTGTCTCCATCACTGCCAGATTTCCACTACATCTTGGTATTTTTACCTTAACCAAAATCGCATTAATATTAATTTGAAAACACAAACGTTTTCTCCTTTTTCCCCCACCCAATACGATAGATACTATGTAACCAAGAAGTGAAAAAAATTTAGTATAATAAAACAACATTAAACAACTGCTTTATGACACGCATTACTAACACTTTTATATACATTCTCTCATACAAATACACTAAACTATTATCATGGGACATACTGTGTATACATGTGCATGGGGTAAACGAGTAGCATGCATGATGCATGCATCCATCCATCCATCCATCCATCCATCCAGACGCTCATGATTACAATAAAACAAATGTTTATACATGAAACATTATTAAATGTAAACTGCAACAATTGCAATTAGGGTTTGCCTACAAAGTGTTGGGTTTGAGGGAAATTGAAGTAATTTAAAGAATGTCATAATTAAGTAAAGTTTATGATAAACAATTTCAATTAATTAACATGGTTACAACTTAGGCTTTTACAAAAAGAAATTAGCAAAAATTAATATTTTTTAATTCAAAAAGGTTTTTTTGTTGCTTTTTTGAAATGATCGTGCTGAAGATCAATACAACTTGCAAAAGGATTATTTTTTGGAATAACTTTAATTGCAAAAGCTTTTTCCTTTCACAAACTATAGTTCAGGCTTTACAAAACATTTGAAGATCTACACAAGCTTGATCTCCAATGCTCCACCAACGAAACGAGATCAATAGTCGACTGATCCTGAAACCAATCAAAATTGTTTAGGGTTTCGTTTTTCTGATTCATGTAAAGACATTTTAAATCCTAAGACTTAGCCAAGTGTCTGATCAATAAGTTCTAACATAAGGCAAACATAGTTTCCCTACAAACTGAACTAAGAGAACACTCTCTCAGTGAAAGCTTTATTAACCACAAGTCTCTTCTCGTCAGCCTTTAAACTCAAAAGTCTTGCATTCAGCAGTAAAGAATGGAAAGACTTAAAAGCTTATAACTTGCGCCAAGTTCTAGAATAAAGATGTTGAACAAAGGACAATGGAACTCGCTATATATCAAATGTTTGATGAAGAGAATGTCTTCTTACTTGCGACATTGCCTTTTCATTCGTCCAACTCGTTCGGTGCAAACCCGCTCAACTTCATAAATCCGAATGTGGAGACCATGATGTCACGTCTTGCAATTTCGCAAGTTAACAATTCGGTAACTTGCAAGATTGCCTTTTCTTTCCGTCCAACTCGTCCGGAGCCAACCTGCTCAACTTCATAAATCCGAATGTGGAGACTATGATTTCACGTCTCTCAATTTCACAAGTTTGCAATTCGGAAACTTGCAACATTGCCTTTTCTTTCCGTCCAACTCGTCCGGAGTTAAAAGTGTTTGATTCAGAATTGTCTTCACCGACCTGCTCAACTTTATAGATCCGAATGTGGAGACCATGTTTACACGTCTCTGTAGTGAAGTAGTTGCTCTCGATCGATCAGTTAACAAACTTTTTTGTTTTTGATAAGTAAAATTAACTATGGTCCTCTCTATAGTGTCTCTAATCTAACTGGAAACTCTGACTGAGATTTACACAGCCGTGGTGCTTGCTGTCACTTTAGCCACTCTAAGTCGTACGTTTCCGACTGAATACCCCTTTGAGAAAGGCTAAGAGCTCTTAATTTTCCTGTTTCTGTACGAAGTTTTTAACTTCTAGGGAGATTTGGGTTTCTTTATCTTTAGAGTTTGAATAAGAATCCGTTAAGATCCAATAAGATCTTCTGAATGATATTCTTAACATCACTCCTCTCTTCATCACTGTGGTTTTATTGGTCGATAGCTTAGTTATGATCATTCATCTCTTTCACTCTATCTTCGTTGGGATTAGGTAAGACACCATGTCTTATCATCATTATCATTTTAGAGTCTAATCGCTAATATGTTTTAAAAAGCTAAGTTTAAGATAAGTGCTCTCTCCGAATACATACTTCCCTAATCCTATTTGTTGAAATTAGGTAAGACAGTGTCGTTATTATCATCTTAGAGTCGAATCTCTATTCTCTAAAAAGCTGAGGTTGAGGTTAGATTCAAGGGAAGGATGTATTCTCCGAATACATCCTTCCCTTATCGTTCTACTTATTTTACCGGTGGCGGGCTGTACATTTGGTGGATTGTCATTGTCGAGTGACAAGTATGCAGGCGAACACATTCTTTCTCTTTTTTCAGTTCGAGAATTGTCTGCTTTAATAATCTAAATGGTTTGTCAATAGATTAGAATGTATACGAATCCATATAGGAGTCTGTGTACTAGTTAATAGGCCAGTGCCCGTGGACCAAAGGCCAGTGTTGTGGGATCACGTAGGCACGCGAGCAGATGATGCCGATATTGGAGTAGAACCTTCCCCGTTAATATTACACATTTTTCTCGATTGATTGGTTTTGTTTTAGGGAAAACTAATTTTACTTCGCGGTGACCACTTTGGTGAAAAGTAAACACTCCCTTCTCTCAAGTAAAACTATTGATGATAAGAACAGATGGTCCAAACTAATGAATACAAGATGACCTATGGTGGTGGGCATTCTGCCTTTCTCTCTCCTAAGTGAAACTATCAGATCAGAGAAAAGATTGTATCGTCTTGTAGACGCTTTCAAGGAAGATGCACGAAACTTCATTGGAAAGTTCAGAACTCTTCGAATGACTCTTCAAAACAACCACAAACCCTGAAATATTTACAATCTTCTCTACATTATAGTACTCATACATATGTTATGGTTTAAAAAAGAAACTAGTGACAAATAGTTTTGTATTTTATTTAAGTCTATAGCAAACATTTTATTCCCTCCACCTTACATTTAGTTCTTCGCTCCCAGATCTGTCTTATATATAATTTTTCTTCTGTATATTTATATATAGATTGTCTAAGTTGTATTTATTTTGTTTCATTTAAAATACCATTTGCAGCTTGCATACAACTTTTTGACGTTTATTTTTCATTTTGTATCCATTAACTGTGGCTGCAACTAGCAGAGTGAGGGAAGTGAAGTAAAGTGAGTTTCAAATGTATTTTTGCGTGTTTTGTGTCATGTCTTTTTGCTATGGGAATGTGTGTCTGTTCAGCTTGACAGTCTTCAGTATACGACACGTATTTCTATGTGGTATGATAATAAGACTTGTTGTATGTAGTTCTTTTTTTTTTTGAAAAACAATAAAATGACTAAAAGGCCAAATATCTTAAAAATAAATAATTTTTAGAGAACTACTACGCACTTGTCATACTACTTACTGCAGCAGGCACACTGTTTGTCATACACTTTAAAGGAAAATTGAAATAGGATAGAAGATATTTTTTTTTTTGAAAGAGGAGAAACAAAATTCCTTAAAAAAAAACTTTTATATTTAATTTAAAGTGAAATTAAAGTCGACAAAATTTTTTTGGGGGGAATTCCAAAAAATACTCACTTTCGCGCCATATATTAAAATTGACAAACAAGAAATTTAATATAAAAGTTATAAAACATTTCTTTTTTTGTCTTTTGGTACCAATTGAGCAGACCCAGCAGTCTAGTCTATAGTCTAGTCTATAGGCTAGTCTATAGTCTAGTCTATAGTCTAGTCTATAGTCTAGTCTATAGTCTAGTCTATAGTCTAGTCTATAGTCTAGTCTATAGTCTAGTCTATAGTCTAGTCTATAGTCTAGTCTATAGTCTAGTCTATAGTCTAGTCTATAGTCTAGTCTATAGTCTAGTCTATAGTCAAGTCTATAGTCTAGTCTATAGTCCAGTCTATAGTCTAGTCTATAGTCTACTCTGTAGTCTAGTCTATATTCTAGTATATAGTCTAGTTTATATCCTAGTCTATAGTTTAGTCTATGGTCTAGTCAATAGTCTAAACTATAGTCTAGTCTATGGTCTAGTCAATAGTCTAAACTATAGTCTTGTCTATATTCTAGTTTAGACTCTACACAAAATCCTTTAACCTTTAATCACAACAAAATATGAATATCCCTATTACAACAACAATTGCAACAACCTTGTAATTTAAAACGAAAACTACTTCTACCACCCAATAATATGTAGCAGCAGTAAGACCCAAGACAAGATGATGGGAAAAGTAAACTTTAAACTTATTATTTGCAATGAACTCAAGAAAGTATACACACAAACACATACGCAATACAAACTATAAGAAAAGAAAATCACAAGGAAATTTATGTGTGTGTGTGTGTGCAAAATGAATGAAAAATCATATAATAACAATGGCCTTGAAGAAGATTTATGCTGTGCAAGTGCAAAATAAAAGAAAAACAAAAAAAGAAAGAAAAATACAACAAATAATGGGGTAAATAAAAAAATACAATACAAAGAAAAATAATAATAAAGTTATATAACAAAAAAAAATTGTGAAAGAAATACAAAGAAAAAAAAACTAATAGAAATATTATATGAAAAGAATCGGAGAAAAAAAAACTATAAATTTACACAAACAGTAGATTATGTGGCAACACCTAATGCATACAAAGAGACACACACACACATATTTAGAGCTTAAAGAGAATAAAATATTAAAATATTCTTTTTTAATATTTTTAATTTTTGAATTGCAATAATTTCATTAAAAAGCCATAATTAAAGATAAAATTTGTCTCATTTCTTGTTTATTGAATTTTATGGATTAAAAGCGAATAATTAATGATGTGGTTTTGCCATCAAAGTCATATGAAAAGGATAAAAGTGTTAAAAAAGAATGTAAAGAAAAGGAAGGTTAACAGAGACAGAGAAGATATTTGCTGTGAAAAAGGTCAGTGAAGTGATTAATGACGTTATGTTTGGAAGTGAAATAAATAGCAAATTATGTTGACGTATAATCATATGACCATCAAATCAGATTAATATAAATTAAATAGAATAAATGTTGTACAATTAAATGGAGTTATCAAACAAAGAAAAACACTAATTCGGGGAAAACTAGAACTAAGTTGTAAATACTGTTATAACAAATCATCTGAACAAATCAAGTTTCAGTAAAGCAGCGAAACGCAATATGCTGCCTTGTACTCCTTCTTTCACTCGTACGTATGCTCACACTAAAGACGAAATCAGCTGATTCTTTAACCTTTTAATCATGCTCAGCTATTGAGAGCGATAAAACTCAGCTTTCACGGAAAACAACTAAAAGAACAGTACTTATTTTAATGGTTCTATCGAATGACTTAGGTAATGATTAAGAACAGAATGCAGCCCTTAATCATGTTAAGCAATTGAAAGCGATAAAACTTAACATTCGCAGAAGTGAATGAGAATCACTTCGGTAATGATTCTCATTCACTTCAACGATATTAGCAATATATTCTTGCTTGTGATACAAAAATTGCTAGATTAACGCTGAGCAAGACATTCATTAAGATTCGAGTATTGTGGAATTGACTAAGAGCTCCTTTAGAGCATTGAACATTTGTGAGAACAATTATTGTAATAATAGATTTTTAAGTGTTTTAGCAACTTTTCCAACTCGAACTTTTTTAGACCCTAGAGGTCGACAATCATTCGTTGTTATTGGACAAATAAAATTCAATTATAGCTATAGATAAGTTACTTTCGATCTTGTACTTTGCTAAACTTCATTCACACTCTATTGTTACTATGAGTAATGTGTTGACCCAACAAACATTCTCATCTTCTAAAGACTCACCCTAGTACATTCCTGTAGCTCTTATAGTCACCCAACCGCAAACATGCCACCAGACATCTGTTATTGCGGCAACAGTATATGGAGGACGTTAGCCATCAAAAACAAGTAATCTCACTAATGCATATCTCACTCCAACCTATACCCAATCTCACTTATCCCAAAAATGTATATTTCACCGTCTATCAAACTTTTAATCCAACAACCACTTCCCGAAGGAACCTCAATCAACTGACAGGCGAAGAAAAAATCCTGCGGGCAACTTTAATCACCCGTAGTACCAGATTAAGAGATGCTCTGGTTCGACCACATGTCAAATCATTCCAAGGAAATACCGACTTCCATCACCAGTTTAAAGACCCTACAGACTAGTAGCATTTCTCCGGGATTACAATACACCAAGAAGAAAGTCGTTCATCAAGGAAACATGCCCCGGGGGGTGATTATTACATCCAAAAAATATGTCTTTATATCTTTCTCGATTTATCCATTGAACGCCTGTAAAACTTAATTGTTAAGGATATCTCTGACATAGTGAAGAAGCACTTTTTACAGCGATTTTCAACAAATCGTTGAGAAACTTATTGATCTTTTGCTGCACTACCGTCTTTATATTGCAACAATCCATGGCTTTAGGACTGACCACGATCGTTACAACAAAGGCGTGAAATATGTCATCCGGGCCTGGTCATTTAACGAGCTGAAAATATGACTCCTACATCCTTGTAAGTGCATATTCGAGTATTTCGATACTACTTTCCGTGAACTAACCATCCGATTTTATAAGGAAATACTGGTTAATGGGGTAACCATGCTAACTACATTGTATTTTCCAAATTTTGAATCTCCATTAGCCCATCTAGTTTCCTACGATGCCTCCATTGTTTCTTTTCAAATTTGCACAGAACTGAGGATTCTCCTTTAGCCGTTCTGGTTGTCGGTTTGAAAGTATTACGTATGTAGACCCAACTCCCGGAAAAATGCCTCGTTTTTATATCCTTTTTAGCTTTTTAACCTATTGGCAGTGTCTAGTTACGTTACCTCCACATCCATTAGGTAGAATATTTCCTTATCTGTATAATCACTCTACCATGTTTCACGTTTCTAATTACCCCATATCTTTAGATCTTCCAAGAACACCATGGTTCAAATTGAGCTAGACGTTAGTCTAGATAATTATAGATCCACTTGAGTTGCAATCCAGTAGTTTTTTGTGTAAACTGATGAGAATGCTTTTACTTTAAGTAGAGAATTCTCTTTTCGTTGTACCGTGTTAATATTACAACCCTTTAACTAGGTTGTAGTGTCGTAGAAGAGAGACAATAGATTATTTTAGACAACGAGTTGACCTTCTGAATCCCTTTAATAGTCTTCGATCTTTTAGTTGACCATACGTCTTTCAAGCTTCCCGTTCTAATTTTCGACTATCTTTATTTCACTCTATCTCTCTCTCTCTCGTCTTGTTGAAAAGTTTTCTATACTTTTTCTCTAGATAAGAAGAAAGACAATCGATTATTCTTGAGAATGAGCAGATCTTCTGAATCCCTTTAATAGTCTTCGATCTTTTGGTTGACCATATATCTTTCAAGCTTCCCGTACTAATTCTCGAATCTTTTTCTATATTCCTCTCTATCTCTCTCTCGTTTTGTTGAAAAGTTTTCTATACTTTTTCCCTAGATTTATTAACTTGTCTAAGATTCTTCTTCTTTCAGGTTAAATTATTTCTTTGCACTTATTAAGTGATGCCTTGAACTTTTCTTTTAGCATATATGCTTTTTGTCTGAATCCTGTTAAGAATTGTAAACATTCCAGTTTTCTTCTTGTTTATTTTCCTTTTTTTCTTTTGAGGCATAAGACTCAACTCCTTTTACGCTCCACTTTTATGTTGGGTTCAATGAGCACAGATTTTTCTTTTAAGTGTTAATTTTTTGTTGTTGTATATTTTAACTCTGATTTTTTCTTTTTATTACTGTTTACATACAGATGTATATTTATATAGAAAATGGACTCTTTAATGAGACGTCTAGTTTTAAATATGTTCATCCACATTATAGCTGAAAGCTGGCTGAATGGTTTGCAACAAAGAATTATAGTAGTAAGGTAACGTTACAACACCCACACAGTTATTCTTGGCAAAAACCAACTCTAAACTCCTCTCTTACTAATCATGCCATTTCGTCCTTTTTTCCGCATTTTTGTTTATTTATACTTGGTAGCCCCTTTAACGCCTTCTAGTCCTTTGTATAACTATTAAATGTTGTTATTTCTTTGGCAGATGTGTTGGTGTTGCTTCCTTTCTTCAATGTTTTTCTTGGTAAGAGAAAAAGTTCCATGTCCCAAAACTTTTTGCCTGGTTTTCATAATGTTACTGCCCTGCTGCTGGTGCTGATGTTGCTGCTGTTGTTGCTGATGTTATAACCCAACCGATATAACCACACTTTGACACAGTTGGTTATTTAGTTTTTGGCTTTATGGTTTTAATACATTTTTCTGCTTCTGTTTCCTTTTTTTCTTTTGTTTCTTATAATTTGCTTGCTGGTGTTCCCTTTTGCTATTTTATTTATTTATTTTTTTTCCTTTATTTTCTTGTCATTTTGGCCAGTTTTTTTTTTGCCCGTAAATTCCCAGTGTACAGTTTGAGGGTTTATCCAAATGGGCGTTGTGTTGTTGTTTATTGTGTATTTTTTTTTGTAGATTTTTATTCTTTCCACCCCCCGCCCCTTTTTGGTTTTTATCTAGTATCTATTCCTTTTTTTCACTTTGTTGTAGTTACATTATCCTAATGGCTTTGTTTGATTTACGTTTTTATTTTACAATATTTCAATGTTTTCTGTTTTGTTATCCTTGATGTTTTCTTTTCAAGGATATATGTTTATAACGTGTTGTTTCTATTGTAATTCTTGGAAATTAATAAAAACAAAAATTGGTCAATGCTGACTAGATAAAAAGTTTTAAGCAGCTTTTAGAGAGCTTATTTTCGGCACCTGCTATTAAAGATTTATACACATCAGCATATATTTGAAGGTTATTAGAAGTTTTTCTTAATATTTTGCTAAAAAAAAAAGTTCAAACAAAAGTTTATAATATCCTCAAAGGATATTTTATTGGTGATCACTAAACACTTTGAAATATTTATCGCCACTGAAGTTTTAAAACGTCCATCATTTGGTTTCCAAAACATTAAGAAGTTCAAGTGCGCAATAAACTGATTGTCCCTAAATGAAAATAATACATTCTGCAGTCATTAGTTCAACTAAAACAATCACCTCTATCGCCAGTAGAAATGAAAATATTGTTCCCTTTAAATTTTCATTCCCCTCGAAGGAAAAATTGCGCTCGTGAACTTGTTTTGTGAACAATTCATTCACAATAGTTGATTTTGTATGGAACAGCTGTTCAATGTTTACAAAATTTTATCAAGAAATTTCACAATAGTGGAATTTGTTTTCATGACAAAAAAGTTAGTGAACGAAAATAGTGAAATGGAAGCATATTTCACACGAAATGATGATTGTCGAAAGGGGTGAATATAAAACGTTGGGCTAAAGTACAACGTTTTTTATTCACCAATATACAAAATCAACTATTGTGAATGAATTGTTCACAAAACAAGTTCACGATAGCAATTTTCATTTGAGATTCCCATCGGTGTCCTCGAAGCAAAGTCAAACCAACCCAAATACATCTTCAAATATTAAATGAAAAGGATCATGAAGTTTTAGTTAAGTAACACATGCATTAGTATGGATGGTTTAGTTACAATTTAGTGGTTACCATCTTACGATGGAGAAATTGTTCCTTAGCAAATATGGAGAGGAATAGGATGTTCGCTACAAAGATACTCTCACTTTAACCATGGGATTATCTCTTCGTTGATCACGATACAAATAAAGGAGTTTATTAGAAAAAGGTGCTAAAGGACATAGACCAAATACATCGAGGAATAGAACCAGGGGATTTTATCTCCGCTGATCGCGACATCACAAGGGCTTTCTACTAGCTAACGTCTCGTAATATACAGAAAAACCTCTGTGAACAAAACTAGTTACAATCATCTACAATGGGAATCGGGGCCTACAACACTAGCGCTGAGTTAGCTTAGAGAAACTTTGGCGGGGAATGAGAGGTCTCATATAAAAACACTACAGTCGTTCACAAGCAAGTGCAATAGGACAGCAACCAACTACAGCTGGAAATAGCAACGCCGATATTAAACTACTCTCATATTAACCAGAAAATTTCATCTCCGTTTACTAAGAGTAACTGCAATGGGAAATAGGACGTTCGGCATTAAGCAAAACAAAGATACTCTCCCTTTAGTAAGAAAAAGCGTTTTTGGTTGATTTTACAACGAAGGAGTGTCGCGGAAAACAGTGCTGTCTCATATGAAAACCCTTCGTATGAGACAGCAACTTCAAATATATACTCTCGTATTAACCAGACGATTTCCTCTCCGTTGATCACAGCACCACTACATCCTTCTACTAACTACTAGTACGACACGTACTATAATAGTTAACTATTAGGAAATGCTATGGAAAATAGGACGTTCGACATTAAGAAAAATGAAGATACTCTACCTTTAAGGAAAAGAGGGCTTTTTCGTTGATTGCAAAACGAGATAGTGCCATGGAAGAGAGTGTTGTAGGATAGCAACCAACAACAACTTTGCATAGCAACTTCCCTACTAAACTAACGAATAAACCCTTATGTACTCCGTTGATCGAGGCAACATCACAGACGTCAACTAGAGATACATACTATAATTGCATATAGGTCCCGTGTTAAGCTCTCTCTTTAACAAGGAGGTAGTGGCGTTTAAGAGAATGTTGTAGGATAGCAACCAACAATAGCTTTGCATAGCAATTTAAACTGACGAATATAATCTGATATACTATACTAATCACGGCACCATCACAACCGTCTGCTAGAGATCCATACTAAAACAGCGCACAATAGGAATTCCCTTGTTAAGATCTCTATTTAACAAGAAGAGGGTTTTTCGTTGATCGCGACACCATCTAAGTTCTTAAGAACGAGTGATTGCCGTGAGAGAAAGATTATTGAATATCTTATTGGGCACAGAAAAACGCTCTAAATCTTAGCAATAATCATTAACCACAATAAATTTGTTAAGTGGCGGATGAATAATCTCTTCGTAGGTTAGTAGCACCACTATACTCCGAGTTACAGATATCATGACATATGTAGAACCTCTTAACTTAACTATTCGCCGTTAGCTATTGACTCCTTGATTAATTGGTTGTGATCTCCTTTTTAATATTGGAATTCAGCTGCTCATTCTTTCGCGAAAAGGAATCAGAGACTTACAGTCGTTACAGCTTTAGTTTTTTCACATTAATACTTCTGCTATAGATCTATTAGTAGGAACTCTTTAACACTTCTAGTTTTGCTACAATCGAATATCTTTATAGATCTAATTTTGAATCTAATTATAGCTTTTTAAGATTTCGAGATTTTCAAAAATCTATACTTTCCAGTTTAGATCTAATTGTAGGTTTTTCTTACTCCCTATTTAGTACTAATCGTAAGTTTTGAGTGGTCATAGTTTAACTTGTATTTCAGGTTTCCTATACGTTAAAATGCAATCCCATTTCTTTAAGCCACCAAGGTTAGCAGCAGTTTAAAGCTTTCAAGTTAGTAATAATCGGATGTTTAAATTCATCTAGTTTGGTTCCAATTACATGTGCTTAAGTATTCCTTGTTTATAAGCAATCAAAGTCTCACAGTTTGTCTCTAATTATAGATCTTTTGATACCAATTCTATCTTACTAAAGCACACAGTTTAAGCTTCTAGTTTAATAGTTATCGAAAGTTTTTTAAAACATCTAGTTCAGCATCAATGTCTTGATCTGTAAATGCTTCCAGTTAACCATCAATCTAACACATCTACTGTAACTCCATTCTCAAGTGTTTAACAATACAATTTCACTACAACTTGGCATCATCAGGACTCTCAGTTTAAGAGCACTTAAAAACTTTCACTTTAATTTTGATCTTCGATCTTTAATACCCTCCATATACTCTTAGTTAAGCGTCAATACTCTTGCAATACTTCTAGTTTAGTATTAATCTAAAGGCTCATAGCTCTTTAGGAGATCTAGCTTGACTCCATTCCTAAGTCCTCAACAACATAGTTTAACTTTAATCTTGCGTCAATTAAACTATCAGTTTAGCAACGTTCTTAATTTTTCAGTTTAATTGCAATCTTCCTTCTTTGCTATTACAACTTTCCCAATATTAGGTCTTTAAATCTAGGCATATCTCTTTTAAAATCCTTATTAAGCGGCTCTCTAAGGCTCCGATTATTCTACTAATCGTTGGGGTCTAATACTCCCAGTTTTAGTTCCAATCTTATCTGTTTGGGACTCCCAGTTTATATTCCGAGTTCTTTAGTATTCATGCTTTAACTTCATAAAACATTAGAGTAAAAGTTCTATAGCATAGTCATGCACTATGGTATATTATTTAGTAAATAGTTTGAGCTATAATCTAGTCTATAGTTTGAGATACTCTAGTATACAGTTTGTACAATATTCTAGGCATAAGTCGGGACCATAGTGTACATAGTTTAGTCTATAGTCTCGACTATAGTTTTTACTCTCAGCCTTTCGCTGGTCGAATCTATAGTCTTGAAAAGTCTAATCTATAGTCTGGACTATAGTCTGATCTATTATCTAGACATTTGCTCTATATCATGCATTATGGTTCTATTTCTTAGTAAGTAGTTTGAGCTATAATCTAGTTTATAGTTTAAGTTACTCTATATTAGGTCTTTAACTCTAGGAATATCTCTTTTAATAGTTGGGGTCTAATACTCCCAATTTTAGTTCCAATCTTATCTGTTTGGGACTCCCAGTTTATAATCCGAGTTCATTAGTATTCATGCTTTAACTTCATAAACCATTAGAGTAATTTTATAGATCCCTAGAATGCTAATAGTTTGGTAAAAGTAGATGATTTGTATGAGGAGTTCTGTACAACTGAGTGGCCCGTGAAACCAAGACAGTTAGTTTACGATGGGTTTTAGTCTCCGTATTATTTGTACAATCTGAGTAGATTACAATTTAGAAAGTCTTTCCGGATCGTTAAGTCTTTAGACTGGGTTATAATTTTACCCACTTGAAGAACTTTTAATTGACTGATGATTCTTTAACTGTAAGCATATCTCCTTTAGAGTCGTAATTAAGCGGCCCTTTAAGGTTCCTACTATTCTCCTAATCGTTGGGGTCTAATACTCTAAATTTTGGTTTTAATCTTATCTGTTTGGGACTTCCAGTTTATAATCTCAGTATTCATAAGATAACTTTGGTCTGTTGTAATCCCTTCATGACTTTGTTTTTAATTTGACCTCGATACTTTGAAACTCTTCTCGATAATGCCGCATTTTCATATTTCTCAATAAGTTATTGTTCTAAAAACTGAATTCTGCTGTATTGAACTCTTTATTTTTCTCTTTTTTTAAAGGAAACATTTTAAGTTTTTAACTCATATTACTTATAAAATGTTCGAACTCTTGAATTCATTAATAAAAAGTAGCTAAAAACTAACTTGCCTTCATTAATCACAGCAAAAAGAAAATTATTTGGAAAATTTCCTATTTAAGCCCTCTTTTCACAGGAAAAACAAAAAATTCCCTTCTTCTTCGTCTATATTCTATTGTTAGCCAGTATACAAGGAACACAAGGATAACTGAAAGGATTTGCTGTTAAAAACGATTTTGTAATTATGAGCCTCATTAAAAGTTTTCCAACTCTTGCAATTTGATTAAATGCTTAAATCGCCTTTACTATGCAGGTCTTTTATCATTTCTTCCCTAAACTTTTCCTGTCCAAAATCCCAAACTAAAGCATTTTAAGTTGTTTTAAGTTACGAAAAAAAAACTCCCTGGCTTAATACTCATTGTTCGTTTAAACATAACATTTTGCATACCTTTTCAAACACCCACTACGTTGGGAGAAGAAAAATGACTTGTAAAGCATTTCTGGGAAAACGTTACAATGATTTCATATATATAACACAATGTCGATGTTGTTATGGCAAAACAATCTTGACAAAAGCAACAATAATACATTGAAACAAACAACCAACCAGCAGTAACAGCACATGAATGAAAAATTATTAAGAAAAACATGAACAAAATTCCACCACAACAAATGTGTTGCGATGCGAATGCCTGCCAAAAATCAAAATAACGAATGTTGTTAATACACGGCAAGGATGAACGAAATTGACAACAATTTACTAGAGAAAATTTATTGAAAAATGTTTATATTTCCAGAGAATTGAGAAGATTTCAAGAGATAATTGAAAAGAAAAATAAATTTATACAAGTTTAAAGTTGTCCTTTGTAATGGGGGACATTTGGCCTTATTATTCTTACAAAATTTCGACGTTTGTTCGTTCTATAGCATAGTCTATATAATGCACTATGGTATATTATTTAGTAAATAGTTTGAGCTATAATCTAATCTATAGTTTGAGATACTCTAGTTTACAGTTTGTACTATATTCTAGTCGTAAGGGGTCGAGACCATAGTGTACATAGTTTAGTCTATAGTCTGGACTATAGTTTTTACTCTCAGCCTTTCGCTGGTCCAATCAATAGTCTGGAAAAGTCTAATCTATAGTCTGATCTATTATCTAGACATTTGCTCTATATCATGCATTATTGTCTATTTTTTAGTTAATAGTTTGAGCTATTATCTAGTTTATATATTGTAGTCTATAGTCTGGTCTATATTCTAGTATATAATTTATATTCTTGTCTAAAGTCTAGACCATAGTCTAGTTTAGTCTATAGTGTGGACCATAGTCTGGACTATAGTCTAGTTTAGTCTGATAGTCTGATTTTTAATCTGTATAATAGTCTGACCTTTAGTCTGGACAATAGTCTGATCTATAGTCTGGACAATAGTATAATCTATAGTCTTGACTATAGTCTAATCTATAACCTGAACTATAGTCTGATCTATATTCTAGTATATAATTTATATTCTTGTCTAAAGTCTAGACCATAGTCTAGTATAGTCTACAGTCTGGACTATAGTCTGGACCATAGTCTGGACTATAGTCTGGCCATAGTCTGGACTATAGTCTAGTTTAGAGTATAGCCTGGACAATAGTCTAGCCTATAGTCTGAACTATAGTCTGATCTATAGACTGATCTACAGTCTGGTCTATATTATAGTATATAATTTATATTCTTGTCTAAAGTCTAGACCATAGTCTAATTTAGTCTATAGTCTGGACTATAGTCTAGTTTAGTCTATAGCCTGGACAATAGTCTAGACTATAGTCTGATCTTTATTCTGGACAATAGTCTGATCTATAATCTTGACTATAGTCTAATCTATAATCTGGACTATAGTCTGATCTATAGACTGATCTACAGTCTAATCTATACTCTGAAATATAATCAGATCTATAGTCTGGACAATAGTCTTATTTGTAGTCTGAACCATAGTCTGATCTATAGACTGGACAATAATCTAATCTAAAATCTAATCTAAAGTCAGATCTACATTCTGGACAATAATCTGATCTATAGTAGGGACAGTAGTCTGATCTATAATCTGGACCATAGTCTATATTTTACATTACAGTCGGTAATCTAGTCTATATTCTGATCTAATCGATAATCTAGTCTATGTTATGGTTCAGTCTATAGTGTAGACCATAATCCAGAATATAGTCTATAGTCTGATTTCTGCGTGAGCAGATCTTGTCGATAGAAGGGACAACCTATTTTATAAAAACATAATACATTTTATCTTCTTATTTCTTAAACATGACAGTTCTTGATGACAGTTGGAAGATTTTCCACTTTTAAACATTTTCAGATGTCTCCTAAAAGTCACTTCCATGATTCTCATAGGCAAAGGTTTTACAAGGAACAGTAATGTAGTCTAGTCTATAGTTAGAACTCTAAAGTCATATATGATCTGGGCTATATATAGTCTAGTCTGTACAAAGTCCTGGTCCATATTCTGAACTATAATTTACGCTATAGTCAATATACTACAACCTAGTGTATATAAGTCTTTATTTTATGCACATGTAATTAAAATTATTAAAGAGATTAGCAATCTACACCTGCTATTAAGTAATACTTTCAATTTTGCACTTACTGCTACATAATCTTAATCTACAAATTGACACCTGACACTATGTTTCCACAAGAGATAATGGCAAAAAAACAGCTTGCCATTATTAGCTCATATAGAACAAAAAAAAAAAACAAAATTATCAATTAAAAAGGTGTCACTACTTAAGCGTCCAATTGATTTTACTTACTTGTCAACTAAGATAGATAAAGAAAATAATACGATGACATACCTGAAAAGAGATGAAAAATATATATTTGATAAATTTAGTATTAGAGTGAGAATATTTGTTTGTTTGTTTGGCAATTACATTAAAGTATTAATTCCAATTGATTCTTGAAATAACTAAAAATAAAGCTTATTTGACATTAATGACTTTGATATTTTTTATCACTATTGTGATATGATAGTTTCTGAACAACTAAGTTTTGCAGTATCAAACGGATATATCTATCTATCTATCTATCTATCTATCTAACTATATGTCTATCTATCTATCTATCTATTTATCTATCTATCTATCTATCTATCTATCTATCTATCTATCTATCTATCTATCTATCTATCTATCTATCTATCTATCTATCTATCTATCTATCTATCTATCTATCTATCTATCTATCTATCTATCTATCTATCTATCTATCTATCTATCTATCTGTCTATCTGACAGAGGACGGACGATTTCCGTATAAACAGTTCTTCGCAACCGAAGATGCCTCTGTTTCGGTAAGTAATCTACTTTAGAAGTGACTTCATGATATCTTCTTAAAGTGACTTTTAAATATCTCATAGAGAATGATGATAGTTGAATGATTTTGAATGTTTCATTTAGCGTCGTTCATATTCTTTTCGAGAGAGGATTTTATCTCTGAAAGTTTTCTCACAGATTTAAAAAGCTTCTGGGTGTCTTCGAAAAGTGACCTTCATGAGTCTCGTGAGGCAAGACATTTTATGCAAATAAATGGTTCATATTCTTTCCTAACAAGGATGATATCTCGAGGAAAGTTTCTCTTATAGTTTTCCCACAGTTTTAGAAAACTTCTGGGTATCTTCGAGAAGTGACCTTCATGTGTCTCGTGAGACAAGAAATTATCGTCATGTTGTATGCATGTAAGTCACTTCTGAATGATAGTTGGAAGATTTTACACAGATGTCTGTCTTATAAAAAATCTTTCGCGAGGAACTTTCGCCTTAAGTTTAAAGATTAACATTTAAAAAATATTTGTGATTCTTCTGGGAGTAACTGCCAAGTGACTTCTGATAGAAAAAGATTTCCGAAGGAATCAATTTTTCCCGAAGGAATCGAATTCTCAGTTCGGTCAGAGAGTCCATTTAGAGTTACCCCTAGCGCCCAGGTGACTAGCTAGTTAAGCAAGTGCTTGTCCTACTAGAAAGTCAATCATCACCCCACAGATTACATAGAGACAGCAAAAAGCTTAAGTTTTTGTTTCAAGGATCCACCGCTTACAAAGGAGACACTAAAATAACGATAGTTTTCATTCTCGTTTACCAAGAGTACATCCGTGACGAAAGACGAAATAGTGCGAATTAGGTGTTCAGACGTAAATGAAAATCACTGTCTTTTTCGAATACATAGAATCTATATCGAACTGCTGGGCTTACACACTGCTTGTATGTATATGTGTGTCATGAGTAGTTATCATAGTTGGCTCATTTAGTCCTGATTGTTCTACTGTTATATATATTTTTTTTGTTATAATTGTTTCATATTGTAATCTCTTTTGTTGTTTTGTTTTTGTTTTCATTGTGTGAGCAACTGAATGAGTGAGTAAATAGCGCAAATTCATGCTCACGAATGCGTCCATAAGTATAGAATCATACAAATATGTATGTGTGGATTTATGATAATAATGACAACAACAATAATAATGTTGTTTATAGCAAATAATAATGAGTATATATGATAATATTTACAATCATTATATTGTTCAAGTAGTATAATAATTGTTGATAACTTTTGTTTGCTCCTGCATAGAGAAAGAACCGTTACATTATGTTATGGTGTTCACCTCTCACCAATACTCTCATATATACACTTGCATAATATTTGCTATTATTATACATTATTTATAGCACACACACACAGATACATATTTATAAACTTACCTTTATAGTTATTTAAACATTCGTGTTTGTATTAGGGTTAGCATTGGGGATTGGTTTTGAAAAATTCCGGGATTTCATTAGGTCAAAGGATATAAATTGAATCTTGTTAACACTGTGGATTATTTGAAGATTTTAACATTTTCAAACTTTCGGATATTACCTAGAAGTAACTTCCACGAGTCTTATAGAGAATTCTTACGCGAGAAGTACTTTCACAGATTATACACGTATGTAACAAACGTCTGGGTCTTCAGGGATTGACTTCCAAAGGTTCGATAGAGGACAACTACAGTTTTTAATCCACCTATGCATTAAGTTCAGTTCCGGAACTTCTTCCGAAGACTGTACACATATAAAAAATTCTTCTAGAAGTGACATTTAAGTAACTCGTAAAGAATAATTGATTCTTTGCGAATGAAGATACTTCTGTTTTCCTTCCTTATCCACTTTTGTATAGTAGAGAGAAGGGCAACATATTTTATAAAACGCTGTGTAGTTTTATGTCCCTTTTGAAAGATAGTTGGAAGATTTCGAATATTTCTTTCCGCGTAGTTCATAAAGGCAGATTTACGGAGAAATAATTATTTTCGAACTTGGACACTATTGCGACGAATGGTTCCCTTGAAGTTTTCCCATAGACTATAAACATTGTAAAAACTGCTGGGTATCTTCGAGAAGTGACATCCAAGTGTGAGACAATACATTTTAAAGATATAAAATACATTTTATTGTATTGTTGTGGGCGTTTAAGTCACTTCTGGATTATATTTGCATAATTTTCAGATGTCGCTTAAAAGTCACTTCCACGAGTCGTAAGAAAGATTTCGTTCTAATATTAAAGGCAAAAAAAAAACTTCTGGGTGTCTTCTAGGAATGACTTTTAAGTGTCTAATAAAGGAACATACCCGGAGGATCATGTTTTCTAATCCACTTCTGTACATTAGACAGCTTCTTGTTCTACATGTTTGAATCACTTTTGGAAGATAGTTGGAAGATTATACACATTTTAAAACAACATTCAGATGTCTCCCATAAGTCACTTGCAAGAATCTTCTAGAGTATTCTTTCGGGAGGAACAAAACTTCCTGAAGTTCTTCTAAAGATTTGAAAAACTAATGGATTTATGCTAGATGTAAGTAACAAGTACCTTATAGAGGAATATTTCTGAATGATATACATTCAAGAGCTATAGGATGTCCCCTAGTAAAAGAAGATTCCCCGAGGAACATGTCTTTTCGACCGAAGATACTTTGGTTTAGGTTTCTAATCCACTTCTGTACAGAAGACATCTTCTTTTTCTACTACGTTGGAGTCACTTCTAGATGAAAGTTGGAAAATTTTACACATTTTAAAACAACATTAAGATGTCGCCTATAAGTCACTTCCAAGAATCTTATATAGTATGTTTTCGCGAGGAAAAGTACTTCTGAAGTTTTTCTCAAGATTAATAGGATTCTACTAGAAGTGACTAACGAGTGTCTTATAGAGGAATATTTCTGGATAATACACAACACTCGTGTATTGTCTCTTCCATAAATCTTATAGAGGATGCTGCTTTCACGAGAAACAGATCTTCCTGAAATTCAACTGAAATATGTACATAAAATATATGTGTGAAGTGACTTCCAAGTATCTCCTATTAAAGGATTACTTACTGGAGATATACTTTTTATAAATATTTGCAAATCTCCTAGAAATCACTTCCACTCTATTATCTATAGAGAACGCTTTCTCAAAGAAACAATTCTTCTTGAAGTTCTTTCGAAAATAGAAGTCACAATCGAAAAGTCCTGTCGAGTCCACAAGTAAAGGTTATTGCCGACTGAAGAAACTTTGTTATTTGCACGAGTCTCATAGAAGGTATCTTCCAGAAATGACTTCCCAGTATCTTCTATTAGAGAATTTAGAGATATACTTTTTATAAACTTTCCCAAGTCTCCTAGAAGTCACTTCCAATATTATCTGTAGGGAACAGTTCTTCTTGAAGTTCTTTCGAAAATAGAAATCGCAGTCGAGAGGTCCTGTCGAGTCAAGAAGTAAAAGTTATTGCAGGCTAAAGATACCTCGTTATTTGCACGAGTCTCATAAAAGGTATCTTTCAGAACTGACTTCCAAGTATCTCCTATTAGAGGATTTGGAGATATAAGTCTCCTTAAAGTCACTTCCACTATTATTTATAAGGAACGCTTTCGTGTTCGGAAACAGTTCTTTCGAAGATAAATGAGGCTTGCGACTGTTTCACAGAGGAAGATTCCAGAAGTTAAGGTTATTGCCGGCTGAAGATACTTAATTATTTTTACGAACCTCATAGAGAACTCTTTCACTAGGAAGTTCTAAAGCAAGATATAAATAACGATATTTCAATTAAATGTGTGAGCAATTTGAACGATTTATCGATCTCTATGACTCCGCAGTTGACTTTAACCTACTTTTTCCAAAAGTTATATATTATCTTGTTTCTCATTGTCCTTTGTCTTTCGATATCATTTACCATTCGAAATCCCCATTACAGAATGTTCTTTTATCGCATACAATTGTAGCACAATGTTATCGCAAATTTTTATCGCGTAAATAGGCTTTCAAATATAAATTATCTATTAACTACACATGGTCGATTTTTTTATATCTAAATAAAAAATTACCACATATTTTACTACAGGGTTCTAGAGAGAACAATTGTTACAAATTTTTCATCCCTGTTGTAAAGTTGTTCCGTGTATAAAAATACGATTCTTTTTTTACATATAAATCATAAAATTAGGTCAACACAGTGACTGACTGACTGACTATATGACAGTGACTTAGTGTTATTGTTGTTCATTCATATAACAATTGCTTGATTCTTTTCGTTCTTTTGTCAGTGTAGTTTTATAATAGTAGTAGTAGTAGAACTAGCAGAGTAACATGAATAGTAGTAGAAAAAAAGTAGTGACGTTGCTGTAATATTCACCGCTTTTTGTGAGTTTTATATTAAACAAAAAAAGCAAAAAATGAAGTATATATACGTAATAATAATAAACAGAAATATAAAAGGAAATCTTGATTTTATGCCTGTCTACTGTTAATAGTTTGCCTGCCTAACTGTCTGTCTGTCCGTCTGTCTATCTGCATGTTTGACAAACTTTGCCTACTGCTGCTGGTTGCAGGTCTCTGGCATTAATATGATATATAATGTGTTACTCTATTTGGTTGTGCTAAAAACTATCTGTCTGTCCGTACAAAGTTGACTGTATGCGTAGCATTAAATGTGGGTAGTAGGTGTTTTATATGTTTGTTAATAATTTACACAATTGCAACAAACTAGATTGGCTTAAGACTAAATGATTAGGAGGACTGCATTGCAAAAAGCAGACACTGTGAAAAATAATTTTCGAAAAATTATTAACAAACCTCCTTCTTCTTAGCGCCAATTTGGTCCTGGATTGTCAATATCCGGGACCAATGATAAGTTGTATATAATAATCATTTTAGGTTCCATTTAAGCAGTAGATATGTATAGAATAGGTACCAAAAGCAACAATCTTTGTTCCTGTCAAATTAACAAAACTTGAACTCAAATTTAACAGAGAAGATTAAATTCCCGGAGCAGCACCGGGGACATCATTACATTCAGTCCGATCTCGCCTAGCTAAACACAATACTATATTATATCCAATATCCACCTTTACATATCAAGTTACAACAATCGATAAACATCACCCCCCCCCCTCTCCAGCTTCATGTTATCTTTATGAAAAATCCCATCTTTGTATTATTACAATCGCGGGAAAAAAAGGTCCCAACAAAAGAAGAACTTCCTAAGAAGCGAAAAATAAGTAGAACTTATTGCATGGAAGTACTAAAAAAGACCTCAAGAAGTGGTGATTTTAACACAGGCTTTTCATAGAAGGGATGACCTTCTTATTTGATTCCAAATTCACTACATCTAAAGTCATTCTCAGGATGTATGTTTTATGTTATATTTTGGAAGTTGTTAAGAAATAAAAAATTTACTTTCAATTTTAAACAAAATTGCATTTTTTCGCTTCTTTGGAAGTTAAAAAACATCACTTCCACGAAAGGTAAAAAAAATTAAAACAGCAATTTCCAAGTGATGCTAAATGTTATTCTTCTGGAAGTACTTCGTTTTATTTTTGCTAGGGTCTCTAGTCTGCCCGGACTCTAGTCTGCCGGGACTATAAACTGCTGATGTCGCTACACTCCCCAGATATTCCCTCGAATGATTTGACATGGGGTCGAAACAAAGAATTAAATAATCTGGTACTATGGGTGGCCAGTTACCCGCAGGACTATGTCCTAGCTTTTTTAGAAGTCAAAAACCATCACATCCACAGAAGGTAAAAAAATTAAAAACACCAATTTTCAAATGATGCTAAATGTTATTCTTTTGGAAGTACTTCATTTTGTTTTTGCTAAGGTCTCTAGTCTGTCCGACCTCTAGTCTGCCAGGACTATAAACTGCTGATGTCGCTACACTCCCCGGGTATTCCCTCGAATGTTTTGATATGGGGTCGAAACAAAGAACTAAATAATCTGGTACTTTGGGTGGCCAGTTGGCCGTAGGACTATATCCTAGCTGACAAGTCGGTTAAGATGCTGTCGGTATCCAAATAGTGGTTTTGGTTAATACCGGGAAGAGGGACTTGTGGTTAAAATACTGATGCAAATAAAGTCTTTATTTTGGGATATCTTCGGTGCGGTTAACGATGACAACATATACCCCACAGAGTTATGACTCTTTGACTAAGCATTGGAAATGAGTTGGATGAATGAATGAAGGGGTATACGGGTCTTTCCTGTCCATATCCCCGGAATTAGTGTGTCGTATGTTGCTCTCTATGAGTTTTTCGGATGAAAGACAAGTATGCTGGGTTAAAAGATGATGGATGAAAGGTTTCATATGCAAGTGATATCATTGAATTTTCTTTCCTTGCTCAGGTATGTTTAGTCTGTTTAGTTTATTTGGATTTGTACTTCGGTCTACCGATTACGTTTCTGCGTAGTTGTAAAGGAAAATGATGATTTTGCATTTCGGAAGTTAAGCAATGGTTAGAGATTAGAAAGCTCAAACACTTAAGCAAATTGCACATATTCTGGACCGGCGTGTAAGAAGAACAATGGTTCGGTGGTGAGTTGTCATAGAAGTTCACTGAGTAATAGAAAAATATCACTGTAAAATAAGACCCACACTTCATGCGTTTATGTAGAACACTTCGACACTCAATCAATCCATAAACAGACATCTTTAAGCCGATTGTATTGCAATCTCTAGTTCGATATTCGATTTTGCTAAAACAAAGTGATGTCGTTAATACAACTAGATAATATCCAGTTATCTTTTTCTAACCTTCCAGTATTAAAGAGGTAACAAATAATCTTTCTAGCTCAAAATTAATAAGGTGCCTAATTAATTATTTGATTCAGAAGATCGTGAAATGAGATAGCTTGCGAATGTAAGAAAAAATCACTATGATTAAACGCCTAATATTGAGGCCACAGATCAGTAAAAGACCTTAGTGATCATCGCCTTAGAAATACGAAGAGGTAGTGTTCTTAGTCGTCCATATTAATGGTGGACTAGGTAAGTCAGTAGATACTTTTAAGTGCGAAATGAGAAAATCGAACCCTCCAAACTTCGCTCATGTCAAATGATCACAAGGAGATGTACTTAATGTTTAATAAACATCGATCTAAGTTTACATAAAGTTACAAATTGAAAAGATAACGTTGCATACATAACACACAATTTCTTTCAGTGTTTAAATCTCTCTTACACACACACATACACTCACACTTATCCGCAATTTCATTGTTATAAATTTTGTATTATAAATTAGCATTTTAATGAATTCCTCGAAAGAAAACAAAAATGCTTTAAAAACTTTTTTTTTAGGTTTTGCTACACAAGAGGGGTGTGTTTTTTCAAAAGGCTCAGAGATTATATATGAGATCCATGTAGAAACATTTTGCAAAAGAAGAAAAACAAAAAATCAACATATATATATATACTCGATTTAATTTAGAAAAGCTCTCAATTACTTGTAGCAGTTTGTAATGAAAAAGTGTTCAACTTTTTGTTTTTTTAGAAATCAACCACCAAACCAAAAAAAAAGAGTTAATTCATGTTTTTATTCTTTCACAACTTTATAAGCGGGTTGGCTGACTGGCTGAATCTGACTTGCCGACTGCTAGGGAGGTAGAGATTGTAGTTGTAATTATAAATGAATAGATTTTAAATGAGTAATTAGAGTTTTACGAACATGAAATGTAGGTTGTTTCTGTTTTTCATGCTGTAAAAGAATTTTAACAGCTTAAGGGTGAAGTGTCATAGTGTTAAAGATGTTGTTGATGATGATGGCACTGTGGGGAGGAGATTTAAAAAAGCGAATTACTTGTAAGTTTTTTCTTTTTATTAATTTTTTACAATCTTTTGATTGACTTGTAGATCCTGTATGGATCTATAGTTGATGTGGAGTTGTGAAAATAGGAATCAGAGTTACAAGCCTAGACGGCTCAAATGGGCGCCGGCTGGCCGCCTGTAAAATTTTACATGCCGCGTAGCCGCCGACTTTTTCCAGCTTAAAAGCTAGACGGCTTAAACGTAGCCGCTGATAAAGATTGGAAACGCACATGTATTTCAGAAAATAATTTAACCAATTTGAACGGTGTGGCCACTTTTAAATTCTTATGGCAAATTTGGAAGAGTTGCCACACAATATTGTGCTAATATTAAAATAGTGAAAACTACTATAATAATGGTAATTTTCAACGGAAAAAAAGTAATATAGAGACAAGTTTATATATAACAGACTATTATACGGGGAATTTTCAATATAATAAAGAAAAAGTTAAATTGAGCCAACAATTTAGCTGCTGCCGATATTTTCTTTAATAAGCCGCCGCCAACGATCGAAAATAGTTGCGCCGCCGCCGCTGATCATTTTGCATCGCTGTTGAATATATGTGAGTTTTTCTTTATATTTCATCTTACGCACTTTCGCTTGTTTTTAAGATCCGCTAAAGATCATACTAGCGAAAGACTGTTTGATGACACTTGTTTTTCATAGACAAAAAATTTGTGATTTTTTTCTTTTTATTTCTTGTTACGTGCTGCTTGTGGACTTGAAAACTCAGACGAAAGTTTCTCAGATAATAAAGATCCTGTACAGATCATTCAAACAAAATACTGTCTGATAACGCTTTTAGAGTATTTTTGGTTATCCTTTAAAACTTGTTTAGACACAAAAATGTGTGATTTTTTCATTTTATTTCTTGTTACGTGTTGCTTGTAGATTTGAAGACTCATATGAAAGTTCATCACACATTAAAGATCCAGTGCAGATCACTCAAACGAAATAATTTTGATAACTCTTTTATGGATTTTTCTCTTTTTATTCCTTATTACGTGCTGCTTCAAGACTCAGATATAAGTTATGTTAACGACGTCTTCTGATTTGTCTGAATTTGTTTATCATTATGCTGCATTCATAACAAATTTTTAAAAACTAAGTTTTTCTTTTTATCTAATTTTATTTGTTGTTGTTTTGTTTGAAGATCCACTGTATTATAAATCTTATTAGTTTCAAGATCACTAAGACGTTTTTCTTAACACATGTTATCTTTGAATTAACACGCATATATAGATCTACGATCGCAATATTTTATACACGATATCAGGTTGTTTTGTTTAAAGATCCAGTGTACTATAAATTTGATTAGTTTCAAGATCACAAAGAAGTTGTTCTTAACACATGTTATCTTTGAACTTACACGAATATATAGATCCACGATCGCAATCTTATATACACGTTTTCAGAACATATTTAGGAAAATGTTATTTTTTCTTTTTATTTCATTTTACTTTATTCTTTTTGATTTAAGGTCCAACAGAAGATCTACAGGTTTCCACAATTTTGAAACAAGCTCTTCGAAATCTTTTAGAAGAATGATCCGACTTGTCTCTGGAGTTAAGTAATCACATTTTTTTAACTCTTTTTTTAACACTCTTAACTCTTTCGGATATACGGGCCAAGATTATTTTTATATTTTTTTTTATATAAAGCGTAATTTAGACTTCACTGTTACTGTAAACGATTATTTCTAAAGAAAAATAAGTTATTTTTAAGATTTAACATGCTAAAAAGTAGTAAAATCGTGCGATATTGTTCGAAAACTCTTTTTCCATTTTTTTATTATAAATGATCAATATATCTCGAAAAAAAGTGTGTGGTGAAGTCATGTTAACAAAAAGTCTAGCGATTGAGTTTTGTGCGTGAAAGGGTTTAACAGCTTTTAAAGAACACAATCGATTTTTCACAAACACTAGAACTGGAAGTTCTCTTTTGAGAAGTTCTCTCAGATTTTGAAAATTATATATCCCCAGCCGAAAACCTGGTTGTACTTCCATAACTCTTTACTTTTCAATGACTATTTACTTGCCGTAATGACTTTCTTTTAATCTAAAATAAAAGTGCTTTATTTTCGGCTTTGCCATTTTATTTGATTGCGTGTTAAGAACTGTATTTTATAAAAAATTGAAAACAACATTAACTTTGTATGAGAAAATCATTACTTGTCGTGCAATAAACAAGCTAAGCAGTGGTGCAGTGAGTAGAACATTTAGCTAACAAACCGAAGTCCCTGATTCATATTCTAACACGGCTCTTTTTTATTATTGAAAACAAAACAACTTACTCAACAACTTCTTTGTAAGCAAAATATACTTCTTTAACTCCCTATTTGTACTTGCCTTCAAGAAGTATTGAAAAAATAGGTTTTATTAGCATTTTAACTCATTTTTATACCCTACACCACTTTAGTGGGGAGTGTATATTGGGTTTGTGTTGATGTTTGTAACGCGATTCTATACCCACCTTAAAGTATACAAATTGGCTCAGAATCATTTTCTGAGTCGATTTAGCTATGTCCATCCCTCTGTCCGTCCGTCCATGTAACCCTTGTAATCAAACTACAGGTCGCAATTTTGAAGATAATTCAATGAAATTTGGCACATAATCTTCTATGGTACCATAGATAAAGCCTTTTGAAAATGTTTTACATCGGTCCATTATTTTACCTAGCCCCCATACAACTAAACCTGCCGAATGGGGATTTTAAGTTCATAATTATGTTTAATATACTCTTATCTCGACATAAAGTTGCAAAAACCGAATTCTATACAAGACTTGATGACCCTGACGAATTCCATAATAATAGGTCCTCATATGACCCTAGCCCCTATGTAAAGCTCTCATCAAAATTTCACTTAAATGTCCACAATTTTATTCAACAATAAACGACTTAAATATGTATATCTGAGGCAAGGTACAATTCAACTTGTTTTTCAATGTAAATTTTTCCTGAGTCACTCTTGACTCTTAATGTCTAACCCATATTCTAGGTCTTATAAATACGTAAGATAATTTTTAAACTTTTATTATCACTAGAGGTTTCCAACTTCTTTTAGAGTTATCTTTATTTCACACTTAAATACAAACAACACCTGTATTTAGGAAAGTCAACTTAAAAACTCTTTAACAAACAATAATTAAATTTTAACACAAATATACATATTTTATTAATAAATAATTATAAAAACGTTTGAAAACCTTTGAATCTCCGCCAAATGAAAAAGTAAACTTTAATAATCAGATTTTAACTCAGACATTTCCTGCAGACCTAAACATACAGCCAAAAGGAACACATTACTATTGTTAATACTAACAATTTTTTTATATATTTTCAGTTATATATTCTATAGTTCTATACTTGTAATAACCATATTCTGTATAATAACCTTTTGGCACTTAATAGACATGTCTGCAGTTGGTGTTTAAAAAAAAAAAAAGAGTTCAACCTAAAGTTGAAGAGAAAAAGAGTAAAATGTTGATAAAAAAGAAATCAACATGAAAAAACAAATCAGTGAGTTGTACAACATACAGATGTAGTTTAATTTTTAAACCCGAGGGTTTGAATGTCTGAGGCATTTCAAATATTTCATCAGCAGCAAGAAAAACTAATACAATATGAAAACCAAAAAAAAGGAAAACAAAATATTTCTCTTTTGCTGCAGAGCTTGAAGATGTTGATAATAATGATGATGTTGATGATGCTGACGATGATGAAATGAACTTTATAGCCACAAATGAACTCAATATAAAACACCACCGAATCAGCAGTTGTTTTAGACCAACAACATCAACAACAAAACGCTGAAAAAACATAAAACCCAATTCAGAAAAAGGGAAGAAACAAATTTGCAAATCAAGTAAAAAGCTTTGAAAAAAAGAAATGGAAAAATGTTTTTTTTTTAGAAAAAAAGTAATAAATAAATTCCAACAAGAAATAATCGCATTACGTCGCTATATAGTCGTCGTTGTAAAAAAAGGGCTGGACGGACAAGCTGGTAAATTGCAATACTCGTACATACACACACAGACACATGTAAAAAGTCAGATAAACAAATATAGACATAGATATAGGCTGGACGAAAAAGAGAAAATATATATATGTTAAAATATAAACAGAAATTTATATATTCAAATCATAAACAGAGTGAGAAGTAATAAAGCATACCAAAATAGTCCGACTATTAACGTATAAGTTTTGCTATCACAAGCCAATATTTTTATGGTCCTAATCAAAAGGGGATGAGAGAAACGTCATACTTTCAACCAAACGCTAGAGCAGAAACCGTGCCTGTCCTAATCCGAGCAAGAGAGTTCTCAGCATTTTGGATATTGTTAGTTTCGATAGGCGAGCATCCACTAGGGAAAAGGAAAATTTTTCATACAAAATATAAAAATGAAAAAAAAGAGGAATATAAAAAACAAAATTCCTCCCCCCTCACCCCAAACGCAAGAGCTGGATCCCTGTCTGGGATTTGAATGATTGATTTGTTTATCAATTGCAACTGAAATTCCTACTAATCGTGCCGTTCTAAATGACAAAGTCTGTTCTTTATTTAGTTTAGCGAACATCAAATGATAAGAAATACATTTAAGTCTACATCGAGTCATTTGTGTCGGAAATCCAACCCACGATCTCCGATCTTATAGACTAGAACACTAACTCACAGGAGGTAATTTAAATTCTCAGCACAACACTACTATTCGCTGTTCTTATAAATGGCATTCGATTGAGAAAACTGAAAAGCCTGATTGAACCTCCCTGTTACTTTCCGGTTAATATAGCTATCTAACCAACGGCCTGCTGTGTTACCGACTAGAACACTAACTCACAGAAAGTGTTTCCTGTATTCTCGGCACAACACTGCTATTCGCTGTTCTTATAAATGTCATTCGATTAAGAAAACTGAAAAGACATCTTTAAGCCTGATTGAACCTCCCTATTACTAACGTTCCAGTGTTTCTGAAAAGAAACTTCCGGTTAATATAATCATTGATCTGATAATCTTGGAAATCCAACCAACGACCTACGGTTTTACAGACTAGAATACTAACTCACAGGAAGTGATTTAAATTCTCGGCACAACACTGCTATCGCTGTTCTTATAAATGTCATTCGATTCAGAAAACTGTGAGACATTTATATGCCTGATTGAACCTCTCTGTCACTTTCTAACTTTCCGGTGTTTCTGAAAGAAACTTGCGGTTAATATAATCATTGATCTGATAATCTTGGAAATCCTACCAACGACCTACGGTCTTACAGACTAGAACACTGCTATTCGCTGTTCTTATAAATGTAATTCGATTCTGAAAACTGAAGAGACATCTTTAAGCCTGATTGATACCTCCCTGTTACTTTCTAACTTTCCGGTGTTTTTGAATGAAACTTTCCGCTAATTTAGCTATTTTTGAACTGATAATTTTGACTCAGGTACTTCTGGAGCAAGAATTTAATGGCGACATAGACAAAGCTATCTCTGATCTGATAATCTTGACTCAGGTACTTCTGAAGCGAGGATTTAATGGAGACATAGGCATAGCTATCTTTGATTTGATAATCTTGACTCAGATACTTCTGGAGCGAAGATATCGATAAGATCAATTCATCGCAGGAGGTGATCTAAATTCTCAGCACAACACTGCTATTCGGCTTCTTATAAATGTGTTACGATTACGACTCAGGTCTGATATCAACAAGATCAATTCATCGCGTCAAAATAGTGATCATATTCTTTCGGATCATTCAAAAAAGTTTTATAGACCGACATAGATCTATTCATAGCCTCATAACGAAAACCATCGTCATTACCTAATAATTCAAAGAAGCCTTTTATAGAAAGAACTTCAAGTCAATAACCTGCTCTCTCTACAGAAAATATCAACTGTATTACAAATTTTTAACAACTCTGTTAATAGAACGACAAAATTCTAAAACAAGAGAGAAAGATAAACAAACATACAAACAAACAAAATCGACAAATGCCGACAGACGCAACAAAATGTTGTTGATGATGATGATGAGTTTAATATTTATGTGCAAATAACAACAAATTGTAAATTGGAACCAACAACAGAATTAAAAACACAAACACATTCCACACACACAGGCACACAAAGAGAGAAAGAGTACAAAAAAAAAGAAAATTCACAAGTTGCGATGCATACGATTATATGCAGACAAAAAATAAAGAAATAAACCAAAGGACAGACGGACGCATCAACTGACAGACTTACAAATATGGGCAAACAAAGGAAAATGTGTGTATATGCAACATTATACATACATATGTATATGAGTGTATTTGTTTGTTTAGATGTTATAATATTTATATTTCGTATATTTAAGAATTCAATAATAATCATAATGTGATCACTTGCTTTTATCTCAAGTGCTGACGCTAAATAAAAGTATAATGGTAGAGGGATAAGATAGAAAAGAATGGATGTCATGTAAGAAACAACAAAAGCAACTTACTAAAGATTGGGTGAGAAGCTATGTTATTAAAGGAATACATACCACAATCTGAGCTGCCTCCAGTAGGTTAGTGGTTAGTCTGGTAGACCGGAGTTGGTGGGTTCGATTCCCATCTGAGGCACTGCCCGATAAAGGCATAGGTGTATTTCTTCGGATTTGCTGTATATATGTACTTTTTCCTTTGGAACTAACTAACTACCACAATCAGAACTATATTTTGATCCTGCCATATAGCAGGATCCTCTCCTGCTATGTGGCTCATGACCTATACTTCATACTTAATCATAACTTTGTTGTAGTAAATATAGGCTCAGAACCTACCTTCGTAGTTGCAAATCGACAGGAGGTACTGGACATAACGCTTGTAAGTGCAAGGCATTCTCATTTAGTCCGCAATTGGAAAGTTTCGGATGAATGTTCTTTTTCAGATCATCTTTATCCCCAATTCTCATTAGAGTTAACTAAGGAGAGGAATCTACCCTTTCTAAATAGAAGGAAAACAAACTGGACCGAACAAAGCCGGATCCTAAACTGTCTCCTTCAGCAGATCACGGTTATACATAACACAGTAGATATAGAAAATGCTAAGGTACCTGCAAACCAAAGAAGAAAGGAAAACCACCATGGTGGTCCCCCGAAATACCGAAGACCCGCAAAGAATGCCACAAACTATTCAATCTGTCCAAAAGATCAGAAGAGTGGTCTTTATAGAAATCCTCCTTGAATAGGTTCAAAAATCAGGTTAGGAACATCAAAAGCAGGTCTTGGAAGAATTACTGCAGTAATGTTGAAAACTCCTCTGAGACCAGTCGCCTGCGCAAAATCCTAACAAAATGACATACCGTTCAAAGCTTCCTTCAAAAGCCTGACGGTAGTTGGACAACGAGCGTACATGAATTATTAACAGAATTGATGAACACTCACTTCCCTGGCAACTTGCCTCTGGACAATTCAATGGCAAGATCAGGCAATTCTTGTCAGCATCCCACCTGTTTTAAATTCGACCCATTTAATAGCATAATGGGCAATTAATACTTTTGATCCATATAAAACCCCAGGCCCGGATGGTATCATACCTGCTGATCTACAACACAACTATAGACCGATAAGTCTATCTTAATTTCTGCTTAAAACTTAGAGAGAATCATTGACGTTCATATCAGAACGTCGCCCTCTCAACACGTATACACCAAAGGCAAATCGGTTGAGACTGCACTACATTCTCTATTTGGTCACATAGAGAAATGACTCGAATTTGGAGAGAACAGAGGTACACCACAAGGAGGTGTTCTATTTCCATTATTATGGAATATCGCCATTAACTGTTTACTCAAGACACTGGATTCCATGAGATACAAAACTGTTGTTTATGCAGATGATGAAGGAATCCACTTGAATACATTAGATCACAGAGGCTGGAAGTTGCACTTAGAATACTAAGTCGATGGAGTATCGATAGTGGTCTGGGTGTGAATCCGAACAAAACCGAACTTATACTACTTACTAGGAAGTATAAAAAAGACTCTTTTACACTGCCTCGTCTCAACGGAGTTGAACTATTACATTCGGACAGCGCTAAATATTTAGGGGTTATTCTTGATAACATAATTATCTTAGAAACCCAATATCCTAGCAAGATCTACAAAAGCCATAACGGCAATGTATATATGCAAAAAAAACTATAGGAGTAAAATGGGGGTTAAAACCCAAATTAGTGAAATGGATGGATGGAGCGTTCATCAGGCCAATTCCGTTCTATGGAGCTACCTTTTGGAGGAAAGCACTAAATATATAAAAGCAGATTTTAAAATCCTTGACAAGGTTCTAAGGAAAATGTCGATCCTGATAACTGGATCGCTGAAATCAATTTCGACTTCAACTCTCTGTCTGTCTGTCTATCTATCTATCTATCTATCTATCTATCTATCTATCTATCTATCTATCTATCTATCTATCTATCTATCTATCTATCTATCTATCTATCCATCCATCCATCTATCTATCTATCTATCTATCTATCTATCTATCTATCTATCAATCTATCTATCTATCTATCTATCTATCTATCTATCTATCTATCTATCTATCTATCTATCTATCTACCTATCTACCTATCTATCTATCTATCTATCTATCTATCTATCTATCTATCTATCTATCTATCTATCTATCTATCTATCCATCTATCTATCTATCTATCTATCTATCTATCTATCTATCTATCTATCTATCTATCTATCTATCTGTCTGTCTGTCTGTCTGTCTGTCTGTCTGTCTGTCTGTCTGTCTGTCTGTCTGTCTGTCTATCTGTCCGTCTGTCTGCCTATCAGTCTGTTCCCTTGATAACTTCGAGATTTACATTTTTAACAATTCTATCAAATAAGTCTCCTATTTAATAATTCTGGTAACTGGATCGCTGGGATCAACTTCGACTTATGTCTGTCTATCTGTCTGTCTGTCTGTATATCTCTCTGTCTGTCCATATGTCTGTCTGTCTGCCTATCAGTCTGTTCCCTTGATAACTTCGAGATTTACATTTTTAACAATTCTATCAAAAAAATCTCCTATTTAATATCAACAATATCTGTCAAAATATATAGAAACTTATAAATTCTGTCTTTAAACCATTTAAAACTTACAACTATTCTTTTTCTTAATAAAAAAAAAATTCTCTAATAAAATATTCACTCCAACTAAATAAAATTTCATTTGATTCACTCAAGAAAAATGTAAGTAACAAAAATTCTAATCTTAAAAATCAATTTGTGACAACGTTCCATTATTCATATTCATATATGCATATATAGTCACCAAAAACCAACAGTAACAACGGCACGATTTTACAATTTATTTTTTCAAGTATATGAAAAAAAAGTTAAAATAAATTTTATTCAAAAAATAAAATTCATTCATAAACACACATGGAAAATATGAAAAAAAAAACTGAAGAATAAAAAAAATCACATCATAAAGAAGGAGCGAACGAGAGTTTTCATCAATTTTAAAATGCAAGTAGAATAAAAAGCAAACAAACAAAAAAATTGGGGGAAAAAAACGTAATACTGAAAATAAGAATTTTGAAATATTTATACAAATACCAAACATACATTTCATATACATCAAACATATAATACAAACAAAATATTTCTTTTTTTTTTTTTAATTTCAAACTCGTGTCCTCCTCTTAGCTCAAGTTAAAAAAAAAAAAAACATGTGTGTACGAGAATGCGTTTGTGCAATGCTCTTAGCATTTGAATACTTTTGTGATGCTGCTGCTGCTGCTATTGAATATTCAATAAACCATTTCGCATTTGCTATGTAAAAAAAAATAATAAAAATTGTAGACATTCATATGGTTGAATTGTTATTTGGAAAAATTATACAAATTGAAAAAATATTATGTGTCAGAAAAACCGAACTTATATACAACATTGTACAAATATGAGTAATAAACTCTTAAACACAGTGCAAGGTGTTTTTATATAGTATTCATAAGGATTTATAGATTTTTTTTTAAACCTCAGATCTTAAGTCTTTTTTATTTTATTGCGTGCAGTAATAGATGCGACACATGGTTGATTTAATAAGTAGAATAAAAAACCTCAAGATAAGAATAAACATTCATTACTTATATAGAAATTTATATGTACTTAAATATATATACATTAAACTAGCTATACCTAGTGTGCTTTGCTACCCTAAAGGCAATATAAGTAAACAAAGATTTTGAAGATTTTAACTACAATAGTTTTCCAGTTTTATACTCTACATGTTGACATGAATGTCACTGTTCTTCAAGTCGAATTTCAAGATACTAACTCTAATAGTTTCTCAGATATACGAATATATTTCTATTTAACCAATATGGTGGCTTTAAGTCCCCTTAAATGAAAATCCACCCGTTTTCCTCTAAAATGTTTAGAAGAACATTAAAGTTATTTTTGCTAATTTTGAAAAATCTTGTTCTATTAGTTTTCCAGAAAAACAAAATTTTGTATTTAATTCACATGGGGGGGGGGGGGGTTGCCAAGTACCCCACTGAACGTCCGTCCATTGTACTTTAAATGTTCAAATGATTCACACTGTTCTTTAAGTAAAATTTTAAGATTGAGCTCTAATAGTTTTTCAGATATACGAATATTTTTCTATTTATTTCAAAAAGTGGCTTCAGGTCCCCCCAAATAAAAGTCCACCCGATTTCTTCTAAAATTTTTAGAAATATATTAAAGTAATTTTTACAAAATTTAAAAAATCTAGTTTTATTAGTTCTTCAGATAAATAAGATTTTATATTTAATTCATTGGGGGATGCCAAATACCCCCCACAGAAAGTCTGCCCATTATACTCTAAATGTTCAAATGAATGTCAATGTTCTTTAAGAACATTATTAAGAACAAGATATACAAACAATTTTCTACTTAATTCATATGGGGGCTTCAAGTCCCCCTTAGATGAAAGTCCCCTCGTTTATCTCCAAAATTTTTAAAAAATTATTAAAGTAAATTGTTTATAATTTAAGGATTCTAGTTCTAATAGTTTCTTATATGTATATACGAACATTTTTCTATTTAATTCATGTGGTGGCTTTAAGTCCTCCCAGATAAAAGTCCTTTTTCCTCCAAAATGTTTAGAAGAATATTAAAATATTTTTCCTCCAAAATGTTTAGAATATTAAATAAATTTTTGCAAAATTTTAAAAATTTAGTTTTATTAGTTTCCCCGATAATCGAAATCTTGTATTAAATTCATTGGGGGATGCCAAATCCACCACTGGAAGTCCACTCATTATACTCTAAATGTTCATCTGAATGTCAAAGTTCTTCATGTAAAACATAAACATTCTAGCTCTAATAGTTTCATAGATATACGAATATTTTCCTATTTAATTCACATGGTGGTTTCAGGTCCCCCCAGATGAAAATTCGCTGTTTTTCTTTCCTTTTTTTATAAAAAAAAACTTGCAGGGAATATCTCTGTATCTTCTGCATCAACGCATAACCTAGTAAATAACTGTACCACTTACTGACAAAGGCTTCAATTCTCGGATACAAATTGTAGCATGTCTTAGTCTTATTAATCCTCAAATTTTGGTCAGAAGGCCTTTGATATTGTACAGTCCATTCCTTTCCATTTCAAGTCTTTGTGATAATGTCACAGAATCTCTTGAATATCTATATCTAATTGTTACGAATGGATGGTTTTACCATTATTTGCGTGTTATCTATGTCAAGATTCTTACACAATTTCATTACCATGAACCTTGCTATTCTTCGACACTCAACTCAGTCTATAGTAGAAACAGTAGAGTCCAAATCTTATCATTATAATGAACATTGTAGTGCTACACCATCCAACAATGTCTTATGACTCTAGCGTTAATTCTACACTCTATAGCCGGCGAGAATGTATTGTATGACATGAAAATGTTTAAGAACAACTTAACAATCGGCAATAGTTGCTACAAATGACCCTTGATCGATATGATTCCCTATCAATTTCTTCGCTTTCTATAACACTAGTAGCTCTAACGCCCATTGCTGACAGCCAGTTCAACGTATCGAAATGACCCGAATTATTCGGCCAAGGGCTGTCAACCCCAGCAAACAACAACAATTCAACGCTGATGTGTAAACATTACAATTAAACCAGAATTTATTCCATTGTTCTATCGATACTACAATGAAATATGTTCCTCTGAAATTACGGAACCTGTTTCTTATAGCCGCATATTCTTGCTCAATACATGTCTTTCTTTAAGAACACATCCACTTGAGGTAGATTGGCCAGCGGACCGAACAACACACTACAGGGAAATTCATTCTTTAGCCGTACTGTTCGTATGGACCTGGGCAAATGTAACCCATTGCACTTTTTTAGTTTGTTTCTAGTTTATTCAGTGTTTCGTTATTTTTGAATCTTCTCTTCTATAAAGGGAATCACAAGGAATTGTGGTCTACAAGTTTAGTTGCATTTTTTTACGACGCAAAAAGCATTCTTAACAGTAGTCATTGGCTACGAATGCTTGGAACAATTCATTCGTGATAGTAGTTGACATTTGGCCGCTCCTTCAGCAATGCAAGTATTTGCAAATAATTTCTTTTTGGTTCTCCTATCATGCGTGATAATATCTGTATTGCTCATCAGTGAATACACTGAATGCATCAGCAGTTATCTCGCAGAACCCACCATCACTTCAAAAGGATAGAATATATTTTGCAAAACTTTATCTTAAGAAATTGAACGTAATATCTCTGACTTAGCACTCAGCAGCAGAATCACCAAGGTTTTCAGATGTAGAAATATGTATAACATACTCCAACGCTACAAGTGTTAAGTTCCTAGAGAATGCTTTACATGAGCATCTGTCGTATCTACCTAAGATCATGGTATTCATTTGAAAACAAAGAAGGAAGAGTGTTTAGTTCAGTACACTTCCGACTCACTATGCAGTAACTCTTCTGAGGAGTTCTGTTTGGTTAGCAATAGAATCAATTGAAGATTTTTAAAATGTTATTCAAAAATTTCACAAACTTTCAGTCTCTACAACTAATGTTGCGGACAAATCAAAAAGTTTCAATCTTACATCCAATGCGTTTCAACTTAAGTCATATGTTATAGAATTTAAAATACAAATCACAACATGTTCACCCGTCAATTTTAAGCACTTGACTATAGAAATATATAGACATTTTCTCACATAGTAATGTAAAAACCTTCAAAACCGTACAATAACTTCAAAAATTTTGCAAATTTAATTTAAAAAATAACACTTTCAAAATAATCTTAAAACGAAATACTTGCAATCAAGTTCTATAACTTAGTAACATTCCTTTTTGAAGAAAATCCATTTATAAAAAGAAAAAATTCACTAAACTTACCTTATAAACATCGCCATAAGTACCGGAACCAATTTTCTGTATAAGCTCATATTCATCTTGTGGATTACGACGTGATATATCCGAACTCAAAAGATTTGCATTGTGATGAGCCATTTTTCTTTATATTTTGTCAGGAGAGTAGTTAAAGATGTTAACAGGATAAAAATAATTATTTGGAAGATGTAGACAAGATGAAAAATTTTTAGTTTTTCTTTCGATTTAAAAATTTTACCAAACGATGGAACACAACACACACGCACCAAATGTTTTTAGAATTTTTAATTGTTTATAGTTAAATATTGCTGTTGTTGTTATTATGGATTTAGTTTAAGAGGAAACACTTTCACAGACAACAATTTTATAGACAGTGAACTGTTTGAAGAAAAAGGGAAGTACATTTTTTATATTAAAAAACCAAAAAAAACAACAACAAACAATTACTGCGAATACTCAAGATTTTCTTAAAATAATGAAATTTGGGAGAAAGAAGTCTAGAAGAATTAGAACAGAACTAGAATTGAACTGAACTAGAACTGAACTAGAACTGAACTAGAACTGAACTAGAACTGAACTAGAACTGAACTAGAACTGAACTAGAACTGAACTAGAACTAGAACTGAACTAGAACTGAACTAGAACTGAACTAGAACTGAACTAGAACTGAACTAGAACTGAACTAGAACTGAACTAGAACTGAACTAGAACTGAACTAGAACTGAACTAGAACTGAACTAGAACTGAACTAGAACTGAACTAGAACTGAACTAGAACTGAACTAGAACTGAACTAGAATTGAACTAGAACTGAACTAGAACTGAAATAGAACTGAACTAGAACTGAACTAAAACAGAACTAGAACTTAACTAGAACTGAACTAGAACTGAACTAAAACTGAATTAGAACTTAACTAGAACTGAACTACAACTGAACGCCAACTCAATTAGAACTGAACTAGAATTGAACTAGAACTGAACAAGAACTGAACAAGAACTGAACAAGAACTGAACAAGAACTGCACTAAAACTGAACTAGAACTGAACTAGAACTGAACTAGAACTGAACTGAACTGAACTGAACTGAACTGGAACTGGAACTGAACTGGAACTGAACTAGAACTAGAACTGAACTAGAACTGAACTAGAACTGAACTAGAACTGAACTAGAACTGAACTAGAACTGAACTAGAACTGAACTAGAACTGAGCTAGAACTGAACTAGAACTGAACTAGAACTGAACTAGAACTGAACTAGAACTGAACTAGAACTGAACTAGAACTGAACTAGAACTGAACTAGAACTGAACTAGAACTGAACTAGAACTGAACTAGAACTGAACTAGAACTGAACTAGAACTGAACTAGATCTGAACTAGAACTGAACAGAACTGGAACTGAACTGGAACTGAACTGGAACTGAACTAGCACTGAACTAGAACTGAACTGGAACTGAACTAGCACTGAACTAGCACTGAACTAGCACTGAACTAGCACTGAACTAGAACTGAACTAGAACTGAACTAGAACTGAACTAGAACTGAACTAGAACTAAACAAGAACTGAACTATAACTAAATTAAAACTGAACTAGAACTAAACTAGAACTGAAATAGATCTAAGTAAGAACTAAAGTAGAACTTTATTACTTTCTAGTTATAATATAACTAAATTTGAACTTCCAATTGGCCGAGGAGCTTAATTTTAAGAATTGCATCAGATTTTCTTTTAACAAAAAGTGATTTGCAAAAAAGTCTATATATTTATTTGGCGGACATGATATTTCATAAAATTATTTAATAATTTTCGTTTTTACTAGAAAAAGTAGAATATTGTTTTAACAAAAAGAAGCTACGGCCAGTTGGTTGAAGAAGTTTTTCTTAAGAATTCCTAAAATAACTACTGCTTTATTCTGATTTTCATTGAGAAACAGATAGACTTGATAACACTTGAAAGGTTTTAGGGGAACAAAATATTGGCCGGAGAAAGGTTTCCTTTTTGGTATATTAATTCGCACTAGTTCATTGAAAAACTTAAAAATTCTTAAATTAATTTGTAGGAACACAATGTTTGGCCGGAGTTATGAGTAAATTTGAAAAAAGTTTCTTTTTTAGCACTTAATTTGCACTAGTTCAGTGATAAATTTAAAAAATCTTTAAAGGCTACAATGCATTTGGCACACATTGAGGGGAATTAGCTTTAAAAACAGCTGTAGGTTAAGTAATTCTTTAAAGTTCTTGTTATTGTTGTTGTTTGAAAAAAGATTACATTTGTTTTTGTTTGTTTTTTTACATAATTCTGTTTTATAGGTTGATAAAATAAAAATTGCATAATTTTGTTGTAGTAGTTTTGTTTTTTATTTATTTTTATAGATTTTGTAAATTTTATTTGTTTATTTTGAAGAATTTTTTTATAATTTTTATATTATTTAATAAGTTATTTTGTTAATTTGTGACATTTTTACGACACTTTGTTGTTTTCTTTTCACTTAAATACTTTTGACATTTTGTTGTTTCTCTTGTTTTATTTTGTTGCTCTCAGACAAGTGGTTGCAAATTGTTGTTATTTTTGTTTTTAATTAGTTAAATCATGTTAGTTGTTGTTTTATTTATATTTTTTCTAAGGCGTCGTCATTTTTTTTGTTGTTTTTTTTTTCACACACACTTTTAAAAAAAAGAAGAAGACAATTTTAATTTTATTTTATTTATTTTTTTCTTTTTTTTTTTGATATTAAAACACAGTTGTAATTC
>NC_060954.1:12943360-12945915 GCF_022045245.1 Lucilia cuprina
TCTGTTCTAGTTCTGTTCTAGTTCTGTTCTAGTTCTGTTCTAGTTCTGTTCTAGTTCTGTTCTAGTTCTGTTCTGGTTCTGTTCTGGTTCTGTTCTAGTTCTGTTCTATTTCTTTTCTAGTTCTGTTCTAGTTCTGTTCTAGTTCTGTTCCAGTTGTGTTCTAGTTGTGTTCTAGTTCTGTTCTAGTTCTGTTCTAGTTCTGTTCTAGTTCTGTTCTAGTTCTGTTCTAGTTCTGTTCTATTTCTGTTCTAGTTCTGTTCTAGTTCTGTTCTAGTTCTGTTCTAGTTCTGTTCTAGTTCTGTTCTAGTTCTGTTCTAGTTCTGTTCTAGTTCAGTTCTAGTTCTGTTTTAGTTCTGTTCTAGTTCTGTTCTAGTTCTGTTCTTGTTCTGTTCTAGTTATGTTCTAGTTATGTTCTAGTTTTGTTCTAGTTCTGTTCTAGTTCTGTTCTAGTTCTGTTCTAGTTCTGTTCAATTTCTGTTCTAGTTCTGTTCTTGTTCTGTTCTAGTTCTGTTCAATTTCTGTTCTAGTTCTATTCTACTTCTGTTCTAGTTCTGTTCTAGTTCTGTTCTAGTTCTGTTCTGTTCTAGTTCTGTCCTAGTTCTGTTCTAGTTCTGTTCTAGTTCTGTTCTAGTTCTGTTCTAGTTCTGTTCTAGTTCTGTTCTAGTTCTGTTCTAGTTCTGTTCTAGTTATGTTTTAGTTCTGTTCTAGTTCTGTTCGAGTTCATTTCTAATTTACTTCTAGTTCTGTTCTGTCTAGTTCTGTTCTAGTTCAGTTCTTATTTAGTTGTATGTAATTTCTAGTTCAGTTATGTTCTAGCACTTTTCAATATCAGTTTAAGTTCAGTGTTGGTTTAGTTATAGTTCGGTTCGATTTTAGCTCTAATTTAGTTCTAGATCTTGTTTAGTTTTAGTTCAGTTCTTATTAAGTTTTAGTTCATTTCCAGTTCAGTTCTAATTTGTTTGTTCTAGTTCTGCTCCAATTTCGTTTTATTTCATTTCTAGTTGATTTTTCAAAAAAATCGCAAATCTCGTGCCACTGAATATTAATAAAATAACCCCTAAAACAACCTAAAGAAATGTTTGTTTAATTTTTTTATAATTTTAACAAAAAAAAACATGGATTTTATTTATTAAAATTTTGTTTAAAATTTAAAAAATTCATTGCTACTGACAAATTATTTAGTTCTTAAACCCTCTTAGCAGCAATTGCTCTGGCAATGCTGATAGTTTTTTTTATGTATTTAGCACAGACAACAACCTGAATATTAACAGCTGTTACAAATTGTTATCTTGTGGCCGAGACAACACCGTAATGACAGTTAATATGAAAGGTGAATAAGAAAAACAAGCAAACACTGAACATACCACAACACTGTTTATCTTATAGTGTTGTATATTAAGGTATTAACTAATAATTTATAGAAATCTTATTGTTTAATTAACATAAAAAGACAATAAGAATTTTTTGTTGAGTATGTTTAAATTTAAGTAAATATTTTATTGTTATTTGGTACTAATTTAGAAAAAAATTCTTTGAAAATTATTAAAAGTACCACTAAAGTATGCTACTACCTTTTTTAGCTTTGGTGCCAGCAAGGGAAATTCTTGTTTCTCATTTGCTGTCAAAAATTCGAGACGTTCGCGTACGTTTCGCACGACAACGACGACAGACAACAAAAAAAAAAGAAAAATTGTATTTTAGAAGGAATAAAAGAGTTGATTTTATATTAATATAGAAAACGTAGTTGAGTGAAATTTTGTGTTTTTTTTTTAATAATTAAAGCGAAAAATATGCTTATTAAAAGAATTGATATAAATTAAAACGAAAAGCTGGAAAATGTTTGTTTTCACAGTGTAAAGCTAAAAATTAAAGCAATTTTTTTGTGTAAAAAAAGTTTAAAGTAAGTGGAAGTGATGAGAAAGAAGTTTTTTTTTCAATAATATAATTTTTTCGTGTAAAAAGTTGACGTCGCCCTTGTTTTTTTTGTTTGTGTTGTTTTTTTTTGTGGCTAAAAAGGCGAGTTATTCGGTGGTACATTTTATGTCGTCTGTGGCTGTTAAATAAACAAAGAATTTAAAGAAAATTTAATAAAAAAATTAAAGTTAATAAATAAATTTTAATAAAAATTTAAGAAAATTTAATAGAGAATGGTTAATTAGAAAAAAAGTTTTGTGTATGAGTGTGTGTGAACAGTGTTTTTGTTGGGTTGGCGTGTCCACTATGTTTAGTTGTTTAGACACGCACGCCCCAGCTTTAACCCCCTTCTTTTGAAGCAAATACCAACAACTACATTAATTAAATTTATTTATTTAATAATAATTTTTAATTTAAACGAAAATTTATAAAAAAATCAAAAATTTTTCAATTCTAACAAATTTTGTGTGAAAAAAGAGAAGTGTCAAGGTAATTGAGAGAAAAAGCAAAAAAATTTCTTTGCAAAGAACGAAAGTCTAGCAAAAAACAACTTAATAAAAGAGAACAACAACAATAATAACAAGAAATTGTGGCCACTTGTTTTGCCTGTTTTAATATCTTTTTTTTTTTTTTTTTTTTTT
>NC_060954.1:12946015-12947850 GCF_022045245.1 Lucilia cuprina
AGTTCAGTTCTAGTTCAGTTCTAGTTCAGTTCTAGTTCAGTTCTAGTTCAGTTCTAGTTCAGTTCTGGTTCAGTTCTAGTTCAGTTCTAGTTCAGTTCTAGTTCAATTGTTGTCCAGTTCTAGTTCAGTTCTAATATAGCTTTAGTTCAGTTCTAGATCAGTTTTTCATTATAAGTATTATTGTCTTTTTAGAAATTTTTATTAACACCCTTTTGTTTACTCTTTATAATTACAAACTAATTTAATTATTTTTATTTTAAACTTTTTCTTTTATTTCTTTTTTTTAAATTATTTAAACCAACAAATTTAATGGTATTAAATAAAAAAGGGCCTCATTTCCGGTACTCACAGAACAAGATTTACATTTAGTTAATTTAGCTAAATAATCGTAATTTATAATTATTATTCATTTTACATTTATTTTCTTAAACAAACAATAAAACCAAAAATCTTTATTTAAGTTTAATTATTAAAAGGAAAGCTTTTAGTATAAAAGTTTTTCGTAGAAAAACCAAGTTAATTTAAATTATTGTAAAGAAATATTGTGTAATTGTTTAAAATATATAGAAATGCTTCTAATACTTTTGAGTATAAAAAAACATATAGTTTTGATTTGATTTGCTATGATTTGGGAATTATTAAAAGAAATAACAAAATTCATAAAAAAAGCTTTTTTTCATAAAATTTATATTGTTTATAAATTATATATTTTTAAAGCTGATTAAAAAGAAAAAAGCTTAGTAAAAGCACCTGGATTTTTTAAGCTCTTTAAAAGTTCTTGTTAAAATTTTTATTTCAGAAATGTTTGATTTAAAAAATTTTTATTTTAATATTAATTTTCTAAATTATATATTTTTAAGCTTTCTCTATTTTTATGTAAAAGCTTTTTATTATTAAATTACACTTTAATTGCATAGAACCTTTAAACTATTTTAAATTTTCTAAATATTTTAAAAGCTTTTTTTTAAGTTTTCTTTTTACAATTATAAAAAGTATTTATATTTCACATAAAAATGCCAATTTTTTACCATAATGCTTAAAGCTTTTTTTTCAAAATGCTCAAAAGGCAGCTTTTATTCTTAAAGCTTTATTTCAAACTTGTAAATTATTTCAAATATAGCTTAAAGCTATATTTTTATACAGCTTTTAGCCTTTTTATTATTACTTAAAGCTTTGTTCAACATAAATTATACAAGTTATTAAAACTTTACCTTTATTATCAATTTCTCTTCCTTTCTTTCCATTTTTCTCTTATTTATATTAAATTTTCTTAAATGCCTTCTCAAAATCCCCTTATACAACAGGATCTTCAAAGTTTAGTATAAATACGAATGTTGTATTTCTTTTAAAATTCTTTAGCCACAAATCTACCAAAAACTAAATCAATTTTAAATATTTAAAACAAATTTTTACTTAAAAATCTATTATGTCTTAAGAAATCCTCCAAAACGTCCATTTAAAAAGTTTTCTGTTTGTTAAATATGTCGTCGTATAGAATTTTTTGTGGAAAAGCTGGGTAAGAAGAATTCGTTATTTGCATGTTTTTCAAATAAGAATTATTTTGTTTTTCCTGTGATTTGTTTCAATTTGAATTCAAAATAACCGCATGTTTGAATTTTGCATTTAATCCCAATCAAATCAATTGTTAAACTCTTCTCAAACGACTTCGCTACAGAAACCTTTTCACAAGACAGACTTATCTATAGAAAATTCACAACGGAAAAAAGCTTGTTCAGTTCTAGTTTAGTTCTAGTTCAGTTCTAGTTCAGTTCTAGTTCAGTTCTAGTTCAGTTCTAGTTCAGTTCTAGTTCAGTTCTAGTTCAGTTCTAGTTCAG
>NC_060954.1:12947950-12949404 GCF_022045245.1 Lucilia cuprina
TCTAGTCTATAGTCTAGTCTATAGTCTAGTCTATAGTCTAGTCTATAGTCTAGTCTATAGCTAGTCTATAGTCTAGTCTATAGTCTAGTCTATAGTCTAGTCTGTAGTCTAGTTTATAGTCTAGTCTATGGTCTAGTCTATAGTTTAGTCTATAGTCTAGTCTATAGTCTAGTCTGTAGTCTAGTCTATAGTCTAGTCTATATTTTAGTTTTTAGTCTAGTCTATGGTCTAGTCTATACTTTAGTCTATGGTCTAGCCTGTATATAGTCTAGCCTATAGTCTAATTTATAGTCTTGTCCATAGTCTGGTTCATAGTCTAGTCTACAGTCTAGTCTATAATCTAGTCTATAGTCTAGTATATAGTATTTTCTATAGTCTAGTCCATAATCTAATCTATAGTCTAGTTTATAGTTTGTTCTAAGTACTCTATGGTTTAGTCTATAGTATAGTATATGATCTAGTATGTAGTATAGTCTATAGAAAGGCCTATTGTTGAGTGTATATTCTAGTTTATTGCCTAGTCCATAGTATAGTCTAGGATCTAGTCTAATTTCTCGTCTTGTCTATATGTAGTCTAGAATATAGTTGAGTCTATAGTTTAGTCTATTGTCTTGTCTATGGTCTAGTCTATATTTTATTCTATAGTCTACCCTATAGTTGAGTGTATAGTCTATTCTATCGTCTAGTTTGTAGTCTAGCCTATAGTCTATTCCCTAGTCTATAGTCTAGTTTATCTATCTTTACGGAAATTTCATTATAATTCTTTATACAAAAATGTTGATCTTCTTTTCGTTATTAAAAACAACACAAACTAAATTAATTTTTACTTCCCCTTTAGACACTTTATTGTTCCTCTGAATATTGCACAACGTCCCAGATGGCGTCGTAAAGGCACAAAATTACACATTTACAATGATCATACCTTTATTGCCAAGCATTTAAGCGGGTAAGTTTATAGCTAAAGCTGATTTAATGTTTTTTCTAATTTTTTTTAATAATTATTTAAGAAGCGGCTTGCAATGCTCTATATGTATGAAATCAATACCTCGACGACCCGGTAAACAGGGTTATGAGTGTCGTGACTGTCATTTAATTTGTCACAAACAATGTCATGTCCGTGCACCACAAGCATGTCCCAATCCAACTGTACTCTCTATGGAATTGTAAGTATTTAATGTTCTTTTTGATATGTGTTTATAAATTTTTAAACTAATTCAAAAAAAAAAAAAAAATGTCAAGATACATTTTTAAAAAGACAATAAACCAAAAAAAAAAAAAATATTATGGATCCGATTAAAAATTATTAAAGAAGAAGTAGTTCAGTTCTAGTCCAGTTCTAGTTCAGCTCTAGTTCAGTTCTAGTTCAGTTCTAGTTCAGTTCTAGTTCAGTTCTAGTTCAGTTCTAGTTCAGTTCTAATTCAGTTCCAGTTCAGTTCTAGTTCAGTTCTAGTTCA
>NC_060954.1:12949504-12951111 GCF_022045245.1 Lucilia cuprina
ATAGATAGATAGATAGATAGATAGATAGATAGATAGATAGATAGATAGATAGATAGATAGATAGATAGATAGATAGATAGATAGATAGATAGATAGATAGATCTATCTGCAGTGTTGTAGGGTATAAAAATCGAAAGCGAGATTCAGCTCAATACAGTCGTTTATAAAAGTAGCAACGTTTCATTAATTGATGAAGATATGGTATTGCTTGTCTTAAATCCTGTTAAAACAAATATCTCAGTTTTCAACACTTTCAAACTTTTGAAAGTTTTAACAAATATTTTGTATTTAGTTTAGTTTTCGTAGTTTTTCTTATATCAAAGATTTTCTTTTAATTTTTCTAATCATTTTAACATTTTTCATTTCCCTTTCCTCTGTGAAATTTTAAAAACTTGTTTCTCTTTTCTTTTTGATTTCTTTGTCTCTGTCTCTTTACAACAAAATAACACAATTTAACTCTATTACTCAAACTCTACTAAATTGTACACTAAATGTTAAACTAAATGTTTTATTAAAATGTGTAACAAACAAACAAACTACCAAAAAACTGTATGTATTAACAAAATTTAACACAAAATTTTTTTTAACAAATACAACTCTGCTTACACACACATAAACATTTAAACACTTATACAACAACACCGTTACCAACATGCACTTACACTTAAACACTTGAAAAAAAATTAAATTAAAAATTATTTTATTTTAAAAAATTTTTTATTTAATTTTTTTTTACTTATAAATTGCTTTGAAAACAAAATTTTATTTTATATAATTTAAATTTTTTTAATAATTATAACAAATTTTAATTTATTTATTTTTTTTATTCTTTTCAATTCTCATTTCATATGACAAAATCAAAAAAAAAATCTTGAAACCAAATTGTTGTATTTTACGTTTTATTTTTGGGTTTCTAACTGGGCGTTTTTGATTAATTATTACTCAACTCAACTTTATTTACAACCCACCACCACCACCAACTTACTCCTATTGTTTACTTAATGGTTTTTGTTTAAAAAAAATGTTATTAACTGGTGTCTAATGGTTAATTATTTATAATTTATATTTTATAAACAAAAAAAAATCATTATTTTGTAATTATTTGCTGCGTTAAACAAAAACAAAAACCCTGCACGCATTTATTTTATTATTTTATATGCGTAAACAATATCCACACTGGTTAATTTGTGTAATCCGAAATAAATAAAAAAAAACAAACATCTATTGGGGTTTTAGGACCTCGTATGGGCATTTCACCCCCATTAGATCACTCAAGACGCTCTTCAATTTCAGAGTCCTCAGCAATCTCAGGTTTTTCCTCAGCCAGCACAAAAACTTATGTGCATGAAGCATCAACACTGGTGCTGGAAACTATCGAAAATGGTATTAAGAGGTAAGTGCTAGAATGATCGTTAAAATAGTTGTAAAAAATTGGTCTATGGTTTATTGGTATTGGTCTATAGTCTAGTCTATAGTCCAGTCTATAGTATAGTCTATAATCTAGTCTATAGTCTACTCTATAGTCTAGTCTATAGTCTAGTCTATAGTCCAGTCTATAGTCTAGTCTATAGTCTAGTCTATAGTCTAGTCTATAGTCTAGTCTATAG
>NC_060954.1:12951211-12972736 GCF_022045245.1 Lucilia cuprina
ATCTATCTATCTATCTATCTATCTATCTATCTATCTATCTATCTATCTATCTATCTATCTATCTATCTATCTATCTATCTATCTATCTATCTATCTACCTATATCTATTTATCTACGTATCTAATCACTGGGCGATTTCATTTATGTTTACAATCCTATTTTCAGATAAATAAAATAATACCAATAACTACCCATATAAACCCCTCTCAAATCCTTCAATTATAAAACCGAAAACTCTAACCCAAATTAAAAGCAAAGTGCAGAACTTAAAAAAAAAACAACACCTGAACTCTAGAGATCATAAAAAAAACACGATTAATAACAAATGGGTGAAAAGTGTTAGCGAAATGAGAAACTACATGTAGAATGAATTAGTGCGTGAGGATGACGGTTGGAAATTGGTGTTGGGATCTAAGGTAATTACCAAGTGAATTGCTTTTAGACAAAACAGCACGATCGACAGATAATGAACGTGAATCACCGTTAAGTGTTCCTGTAGGGGTTGTAAGATTATTATTTTGTTGTGACGTTAAAGCGCCACGATCAGCTGAATGAGTGCGTGTCTTGGAACGGCTTAAACGTTTTTTCAGTGTACCAAAGAAATTACGTTTTTTACTGCGGCCACGATCATCGAAACCACTGGCAGCGGCAGCTGACAATTCCTCCGATTCCTGTAGATTAAAACTGTTGTCAGGCGACATGCCATTGCGAGGTAAGCTGCCATTTTTGGAGAAGGCATTTGAATAGGAGGAAGAGGCGGCATTATTATTATGACCATTGGAATAACCGGTAGAGGCACCATTGGCATTATAATTATTATGACCATTGGGTGAGGAGGCAGCATTCGGTTGACCAAACTGTAGAGGAAGAAAATTTTAATTTGTTTTTAAAAAAAGTTTTAACAAAAAGTCAATTTTAAGAAAAAAACAACATGCTTTAAAGTTTAGTAAAAAAGTAAAAGCTTTCGCAAAACACTTACCTCGGAGGTGGATTCTCCCAAAGCACTATCGTTACCTGTGTTGTCTGGGGACGGTGTTTCAGTTATGAGGCACTCATTTTTCGGATACGAATCAGTTGGACTCGCTGTTATATCTGTAGTCACTGATGTATCCGCTATAATTTGTTCTAAATCTTCGCTATTCGACTCTACAGCTAAAGTTTCCGGTGTTTGCGCTACTACGGAACTTTCTAAAGCTTTTGTTACGGCGGCATTTAAAACATCTTGAGATTCTTTAACTTCGATTTGACCATCTTTATTTACTTCAACCTTTTTTGTTTAAGGCGTTATTTTAGTTTTTCAATAATGATGCAAATTTTTTCAAATATATTTTGTTTTTGTTTTGTTTTTTTTCAGAGGGCAGGGTTAATAAAGCGCAGTAATAGTAACATTTTCAAATTTATATAAAAAAAGAGAATAACAGTTTTGTTTGGTTAGCTTTTCATAACACTATAAACTAAAAGTTATTCACAAAGTTAACTTTATGATTGAGATCTTTCTTTTTTTTTGGGTGAAATATGTGTGATGTTTGGCAACTTAAATTTAAAAAACAAACTTTAACTCAAAATTGTAAGAATATAGAAAAAATAATGTTAAAAGTAAAACTCAAAACGTAACTTTTTTTAAAATGTTATTTGAAAAAGAATGTTTGAAAAATGTGTTTTTTTTTAGTAGAGATATTTACCTTAAATGCATTGGGATTTGTTGAGTTCTGCTTGGTGCATGAAGAAGGATATTGAAAAAAACAAATCATAATGATTTTGAATAGAAAATGTGAATGTGTTTCGAACGAGTCATGAAAAGATATAAACCAATTGAGAAAATAAATAAAAATGTAAAGAAACAATTTTATAAAGTGCTTAATTTTTTGTGAAGAAAAAGCTTAAAGTGAGTGAGAGAGTTTAAGAGAAGATCGTTGAAATGTTGAGGTTTTGAAAAGCTTTCATTTTAAATCTTAAGAAAGCTTTTTCAAAAGCTTTCTTAAAAGGTTTCATAGATGCTTTTTTAAAAGGTTTCATAGAAACTTTTTCAAAAGCTTTCATAGAAACTTTTTCAAAAGCTTTCATAGAATATTTTTTCAAAAGCTTTAATAGAAGCTTTCTCAATAGCTTTCATTAAAGCATTTTTCATACAAGCTTTCTCAAAGGCTTCGATAGAAGCTTTCATGGAAGCTTTCTCAAAAGCTTTTATAGAAGCTTTTTCAAAAGCTTTTATAGAAGCTTTTTCAAAAGCTTTTATAGAAGCTTTTTCAAAAGCTTTTATAGAAGCTTTCTCAAAAGCTTTTATAGAAGCTTTCTCAAAAGCTTTTATAGAAGCTTTCTCAAAAGCTTTAATAGAAGCTTTCTCAAAAGATTTTATAGAAGCTTTCTCAAAAGCTTTAATAGAAGCTTTCTCAAAAGCTTTAATAGTAGCTTTCTCAAAAGCTTTACCAAAAGTTTTCTCTAAAGCTTTCATAGAAGCTTTTTAAAAAGCTTTCATAAAAGCCTTTTTCGTTGCTTTATCTATTACTTTAGTGAAGCTTATTTTTAGTGTTAAAAAAAAAACTTTTTAAAAAAGCTTTTAACAAAGATTTTCTGAAAAGCTTTATATTAATAAACTTTTCAAATTTTTTTTTAACAGAAAAAACTTTCACAAAATAATTCTTTGTTTAAAAAAAAGCTCTCACAAAAAGCTTTTCTATAAAATTTTTTCTTAAGCTAAAAATACTCCTTAAAAAACTTCCGTGCAAAAGACTTTAATTCTTTAAAAAAGCTTTTCCGCAATTGCCAAAAGCTTTCACAAAATGATTTTCTGAAAACTTTTTTCAGCTAAAATTTCATATAAATAAAAAGCTTTTAAGAATATTTTTCTAAAAAGCTCTTAGAAAGACATTTTCTGATAATTTTTTTTTTTACAAAAATTTCGAAAAGCTTTGCTAGGATCTTAATAAGAAATATTTAATGATATATAAAGCTTTAAGTTAGAGCATTTTAGAAAAGTGTTTATAAAAACCTTTTCTAAAAGAAAATGTTTCTCCTTTTTCTTCGAAAAGCTTTGCCTATGTTTACAGGCTCTTATTAGTGAATATATCATAAAAAAGCTTTTAAGAATATTTTTTTCTGAAAAGCTTTATATTTTGGAAAACTCTAAGGAAAAGCTTATCTGACAAAATTCTCACAAACATTTTTTCTGTTTTTCTGCTTTTACCAAAAGCTTTATTTTCTGAAAAACTTTTCCTAAGCTTAAACTTTTTCGAAAAGCTTTACTAGGCTTTTAAAAAGCTTTATCTGTATTTTTACGCTCTTATTAGCAAATATAACATTAACAAATATTTAAGAGAATTTTTATGAAAAGCTTTATATTGCGGAACACTATAAGAAAAACATTTTCTGAGAAATTTTTCACAAAAAGCTTTTTTGCTTTTACAAAAAGCTATTCTGCTATAGGTTTAAAAGTTTTTAGTCTCAAATATATTTTCAGGCTTTCTAAACCATTCCCTCAACATTTCACAATAAATCTTCTCATAAAACAAAAATCTAACCAAAAAATACGAAAATAAATTTGAGATGTGATAAGGGATCATAACCAACTTACCCTCTGAACACTGTGTATAATCAGTGTACTCTTACTGGGTTGGCCATTAGTATTTAAGGCACCCTCCTGTAAGGCACGTACGGCAGCATCAGCCAAGTTTGAACCATTCTTCATGTGTTCATTAATAGCTGGGGTACTTATATGCAAAGCTTCCTTAAGTTTATACGGTCTAGGACCGGCAGGTATTTCGGCGCCCTCAATAAACACAAAATCCACGGTAATGGAACCGTGAACAGGTTGTGTTTCATAGGGACGCGGTTGCAATGCTAGGACTTGAGTCGAAGCAGGACCCACAGCCAATTCATCGATGCCTACCAAACCTAGACCCAAAAACTTGGGTGGATCTGAAGGATCGGCGGGGCGATCGTAGACTTCAAAGAGGATTTCAGCAGATTGGGGTGCCAAGTCGCTGGAATAAAAAATATCCATTGTAAAGAAATAGTAAGTTTTATATTAGAATTTAAACTTACAATAGGAAATGTTCATCCCAATAGGGATTATTGCCTTGTCTGGCTCCGGTTTGATTCTTTTGTGCTGGCTCATCCATTTCCACCACCACAAAGGGATCTTTGGCATCTTTGAGTGCTTCACCTTTAACAATTTTCACCAACAAGCGTCGGCCCGAGATCATGGGCTGTAAACCTCCGCCCTGCTGCATGCCTAAGTCCATTTGATTCTGGGGAAATGTATAGTGTTTAGGAAATGTTAAGATTTACTCAGTCAAAATGAAATATGTAATTAAGGACCTGTTCTTATAACAGGTTTAAACCTAAAAATAAGCCTTTGATTTTATTTTTATTTGTTTGCCTTTACTAATTTATTTAAAATCTGAACTTATGTACAAATTTCTATTAAATTTTTAATTATTGTTAAATATGCGTTAAGATCGTTATTGTTTTAATGAAATTATCGTTTAATTGATTTTAGTAATTGTAATAATATTGAAAAGGTCCCTGTAAAGGAAGAAGAAAAAGAAGATAAAATAAAATGATTTTAAACCAATAATTTGACACAGAAGAAAAAAAGTATTAGACAACATGGGTATTTTTAATGATAGATATCAAAGGCATATTTTTGGGTCTAAGAAAAACACATTTTAAAATGTCGACATTTAAGAATGAGATAAACTTAAATGTGGGAAGGTTATAAGATATTGTTTGGGGGTAAGGGTTTACGAACAGAGAGAAGTGTAGGGAGTGACAAATTAAAACCAAATTCGTAGGGTAAGAGATTGGATTATGGCCCATAGTCTGATTAATAAACTATATTATAGTTTGGGCTGTAGAATATAGTCAGGCTGTCTGCATTATAGACTATAGTCTGGTATACAGTATAATCTGGACTATAGTCTGAACTACTATAGACTAAAGACTACATTCCGGACTATAGACTAGAGTCTGGATCATGGACTACGGTATAGACTTTAAATAAAACTATAGTCTGGAATCTAGTCAAAACTATAAACTAGACTATAGACTAGACTATAGACTAGACAATAGACTAGAATATAGACTGGACTATAGACTAGACTATAGACTAGACTATAGACTAGACTATAGACTAGACTATAGACTAGACTATAGACTAGACTATAGACTAGACTATAGACTAGACTATAGACTAGACTATAGACTAGACTAGACTATAGACTAGACTATAGACTAGACTATAGACTAGACTATAGACTAGACTTTAGACGAGACTATAGACTAGACTTTAGACGAGACTATAGACAAGACTATAGTTGGACCACCTGAAACATATGTGTTTCCGAAATTTTATCTCAGCCCTGTTGATAACGTTTTCCTTGAACACGAGTTATTTTATGAAAAGCAACAAAAACAACAGAATATTGTCAAGACCCATATAAAAATCAACACTTAAAAATCAAGTATACAATGGATTACTAATATGTTTTTTGCTTTTTTTTTGTATACATATATTCATTTCAATTTCAATACTAAGGTCAAGGTCTTAATTTAAAAAAAAAAAATCTTTTTTTTTTTGGGTTCTTGGTGTTTTGTATTTTTATTAACATATACAATCAGATGGACGGACAAAAGAGCAAAAAAAGACGATCCCCAATATTTTTATATTGCGGTATAGTGGTAGCATGTCTAATGGCGATAAACATATAAAATGAATTCGTTCTTTAGAGTTTGTGTTTATTGGATTTTTTTTTTTAAGACGGAGTCTACCGCAAAAAAAGCTTACGTAATTATTTTTTTAGAGTATTCCAAAAATAAATGTGTTGTAGTTGTGGCTATGAATCAGTAAATCTATTTTATTTTATTTTTTTGTTTTAATTTTGTTTTTATAATTTATTATAAATATAAACAATATACAGAATGAGAAATCGATTTGCTCGAGTAAAATAGGTACGTGGTTTGAGATTTTTAAAAATTATAACAATTCTGGATTACTTACAACAATTAGTTGTGAGACTTTAGTCATATAATTTAATAACAAATCGTCGGTATGCTGAGTAAACCATCTGTGACTTCATACTTCATAAATTTTTATTATTAAAAAAAAATAAAAAAAAACTCAAATGTTGATAAAGTTATTACCTTTAGTTATTTTTAATCATACTGGGGATTTTATAACATTCAACAAAATATAAAAATTAAAACCTAAAGTAGCTATGTTGAGTCTAAAATATATAATTCTTGCGGTATGTTAAGCTACAAATAATTGGTTTTTGGTTTTTTTTATAAAAAAACAACAAAAACTAAATGTTAAGTACATAACTCTATAATTTAATACTACAATTTTGACCTAGATTTGTTGCATTTTAATTGTAATAATATTCAAATTAAGTTTTTGTTGGTTTTAAATAAATTTTCAAAAAGTGTCACTAAAAATTAACAACATAATTATAGTTTGTTAAAAATATTAAAAAAAATATATATACATATTTCTATTACAGACTGGTCTATAGACCAGAGACAAGGGTATAGACTGATCAATAGCCAAGAGTATAGACTGGTCTTTAGTCCAGACAATAGACTGTTATATAGTCCAGACTATAGACTAGTATAAAGTAAGGATTATACACAGGTATATAGTCTAAACTATAGACCAGTCTATAGGCAATGCTGGTCTATAGACACGAGTATAAACTGGAATATAGACAGATCTATAGACTAGGCTATAGTTAGGTCTAAAGGCAAGACTATAAACTGGTCTATAGATGAGGTTATAAACTGGTAAATAAACAGGTACATAGACAAAGCTACAAACAGATCGTTAGACAAGACTACAGAATGATATTTAGTCAATACTACAGACAAGACAATAGAAGGATATAGATTGTTCTATAGTTCAGGTAGACAGTTATATAGTCAAGTTTATAGTCAAGACTGTAAACTGTTCTATAGTCAAGACTATAGACTGATCTTAAATCAAGACTCTACTAACTATAAATTAGACTATAGACTAGAATATATACTAGACTATAGACTAGACTATAGACTAGACTACTATAGACTAGACTACAGACTAGTCTATAGTCTAGTCTATAGTCTAGTCTATAGTCTAGTCTAAAGTCTAGTCTATAGTCTAGTCTATAGACTAGACTATAGTCTAGTCTATAGACTAGACTATAGAGTAGACTATAGATTAGACTATAGACTATAACTAGACTATAGACTATAACTAGACTATAGACTATACACTAGACTATAGAGTAGACTATATACTAGACTATAGACTGGACTATAGACTAGGTTATAGATTAGAATCTGGACTATTGACTACAGTCAGGAATATAGACTATATACTGACTATATACCACAACTATGGACCAAACCCCTTTAGTAATCCAAGAAAAAATAACATAAATATAATTCCATAACACCAAAAAACAAACTGTAACAGGATTTAAGAGAAAACTGTAAAGGAAATGTAAAAGAAAATTAAAAAAAGAGATACTATGACATGTCATTATAAGGTTTATGTGTCAAAGAGACACATGTTTATATGTCATGTGTTATGTTTTAAGCAGAATTCTCTTCTCAATGTTCTTACGCTCACCGCCATAGTATCATATGGAATGGGATAAATTACAGGCAGATCCATGGGTTCAATATCGGCACGAGGACAAGTGGTATATACAGAGAAATCGACAGGATAAATGGTGTCACGTAAAGCTCTAGTTAAAATTTCTGAAACTTGGGCCTGGAATTGTTGTTCATCTTGATCCATGGGCTTAATAGCACCCACACTGTTCATGGCAATGCGTATCTGAAAAAAAATACGAAGTATTTTAATAATAAATCGATTAAATAAATACGGTTTCAACTTACATCTGGAAAACCTTCTACTCTCATATCACCCTTTAAGGTATTGTAGTTCATGGCATTAGCTATACGTGCTCGGAATCTGGAAACGGTCACCTTATAATGGGAAGTTTCAACTTTTCCCGCTTTCTGACGGAAGGTTTTAACCTGCAACACTGGCATGGCATCACAATCGAAAGTAATAAGCTGTGAATAATTGGAAAGTTTTTCGTTAATCGAATATATTATAATCTAGAATAATTAAACTGTTTACCATATCAGCTGGGTTGGCTTCATCGGCATTACAGAAAATGTTGCTTAAACCGGGTGGCGGACTATCGGGTAATACACGTACGATTTCTACTGCAAGTCCCTAAAATGTTTAAGATTATTTTATAAGTTATGGTTAATTTAAATTAGAATTATAAACTAAATTTTGTCAGGACTATAAACTATATTATGAGTCCGTTCCACTAAATATGAACGAACAAGTATTTTCTAGTTTAATATTGAAAATAACTAATAAATTCGAAAATTTGTTATTGTTTTCAATATAAAATGAGAAAGAAAAGTTCGTTCACATTTAGAGCAACAGGTAAAATATTTTGGACTATATTTAGACTACATTAAAGTCTGGCCCATAGACTAGACTATTCTATAGACTAAAGACTTAATTAAAGACTAGACTGTAGACTATTGCATGAATAATAGACTATGTGGACTATAGTCTGGATTATAAAACCGAAAACAATATAGATTACAGAATAGAACTGGAACTGGACAATAGACTATAGACTAAATTATAGACCAGACTACACTACACGCTAGATACAATAGACTGGAATATACTTATACTAGACAATATAGTCTAGTATAGACTAGACTATAAAATATACAATAAACAAGACTATAAACAAGACTTTAGATTAGACTGTAAACTAGGCTATAGAATAGACTAGACTATAGACTAGACTATAGACTAGAGTATAGACTAGAATATAGACTAAACTATAGACTAGACTATAGACTAGACTATAGACTAGACTATAGACTAGACTATAGACTAGACTATAGACTAGACTATAGACTAGACTATAGACTAGACTATAGACTAGACTATAGACTAGACTATAGACTAGACTATAGACTAGACTATAGACTAGACTATAGACTAGACTATAGACTAGACTATAGACTAGACTATAGACTAGACTATAGACTAGACTATAGACTATAGACTATAGACTAGACTATAGACTAGACTATAGACTATAGACTAGACTATAGACTTGACTATAGACTAGACTATAGACTAGACTATAGACTAGACTATAGACTAGACTATAAACTAGACTAGACTATAGACTAGACTATAAACTAGACTAGACTATAGACTAGACTATAGACTAGACTATAAACTATACTATACACTACACTATTGACTAGACTATAGAATAGACTATAGACTATAAACTAGACTAGACTATAGACTAGACTATAGACTAGACTATAGACTAGACTATAGACTTGACTATAGACTTGACTATAAAGTAGACAATAGACTAGACTAAAGACTAGACTATAGAATAGACTATAGACTAGACTGAAGACTAGACTATAGACTAGACTAAAGACTAGACTATAGACTAGACTATAGACTAGAATATAGACTAGACTATTGACTAGACTATAGACTAGACTATAGACTAGACTATAGACTAGACTAGACTATAGACTAGACTATAGACTAGACTATAGACTAGACTATAGACTAGACTATAGACTAGACTATAGACTAGACTATAGACTAGACTATAGACTAGACTATAGACTAGACAATAGACTAGACTATAGACTAGACTATAGACTAGACTATAGACTAGACTATAGACTAGACTATAGACTAGACTATAGACTAGACTATAGACTAGACTATAGACTAGACTATAGACTGGACTATAGACTAGACTATAGACTAGACTATAGACTGGACTATAGAGTAGACTATAGACTAGACTATAGACTAGACTAGACTATAGACTAGACTATAGACTAGACTATAGACTAGACTATAGACTAGACTATAGACTAGACTATAGACTAGACTATAGACTAGACTATAGACTAGACTGTAGACTACACTATAGACTACACTATAGACTACACTATAGACTAGACTATAGACTAGACTATAGACTAGACTATAGACTAGACTATAGACTAGACTATAGACTAGACTATAGACTAGACTATAGACTAGACTATAGACTAGACTATAGACTAGACTATAGACTAGACTATAGACTAGACTATAGACTAGACTATAGCCTAGACTATAGACTAGACTATAGACTAGACTATAGCCTAGACTATAGACTAGACTATAGCCTAGACTATAGACTAGACTATAGACTAGACTATAGACTAGACTATAGACTAGACTATAGACTAGACTATAGACTAGACTATAGACTAGACTATAGTCTAGACTATAGACTAGACTATAGACTAGACTATAGACTAGACTATAGACTAGACTGTAGACTAGACTATAGACTAGACTATAGACTAGACTATAGAGTAGACTATAGACTAGACTATAGACTAGACTATAGACTAGACTATAGACTAGACTATAGGCTAGACTATAGACTAGACTATAGACTAGACTATAGACTAGACTATAGACTAGACTATAGACTAGACTATAGACTAGACTATAGACTAGACTATAGACTAGACTATAGACTAGACTGTAGACTACACTATAGACTACACTATAGACTACACTATAGACTAGACTATAGACTAGACTATAGACTAGACTATAGACTAGACTATAGACTAGACTATAGACTATAGACTAGACTATAGACTAGACTATAGACTAGACTATAGACTAGACTATAGACTAGACTATAGCCTAGACTATAGACTAGACTATAGCCTAGACTATAGACTAGACTATAGACTAGACTATAGACTAGACTATAGACTAGACTATAGACTAGACTATAGACTAGACTATAGACTAGACTATAGACTAGACTATAGACTAGACTATAGACTAGACTATAGACTAGACTATAGTCTAGACTGTAGACTAGACTATAGACTAGACTATAGACTAGACTATAGACTAGACTATAGACTAGACTATAGACTAGACTATAGAGTAGACTATAGACTAGACTATAGACTAGACTATAGACTAGACTATAGACTAGACTATAGGCTAGACTATAGACTAGACTATAGACTAGACTATAGACTAGACTATAGACTAGACTAGACTAGACTATAGACTAGACTATAGACTAGACTATAGACTAGACTATAGACTAGACTATAGACTAGACTATAGACTAGACTATAGACTAGACTATAGACTAGACTATAGACTAGACTATAGACTAGACTATAGACTAGACTATAGACTAGACTATAGACTAGACTATAGACTAGACTAGACTATAGACTAGACTATAGACTAGGCTATAGACTAGACTATAGACTAGACTTTAGACGAGACTATAGACTAGACTTTAGACGAGACTATAGACAAGACTATAGTTGGACCACCTGAAACATATGTGTTTCCGAAATTTTATCTCAGCCCTGTTGATAACGTTTTCCTTGAACACGAGTTATTTTATGAAAAGCAACAAAAACAACAGAATATTGTCAAGACCCATATAAAAATCAACACTTAAAAATCAAGTATACAATGGATTACTAATATGTTTTTTGCTTTTTTTTTGTATACATATATTCATTTCAATTTCAATACTAAGGTCAAGGTCTTAATTTAAAAAAAAAAAATCTTTTTTTTTTTGGGTTCTTGGTGTTTTGTATTTTTATTAACATATACAATCAGATGGACGGACAAAAGAGCAAAAAAAGACGATCCCCAATATTTTTATATTGCGGTATAGTGGTAGCATGTCTAATGGCGATAAACATATAAAATGAATTCGTTCTTTAGAGTTTGTGTTTATTGGATTTTTTTTTTTAAGACGGAGTCTACCGCAAAAAAGCTTACGTAATTATTTTTTAGAGTATTCCAAAAATAAATGTGTTGTAGTTGTGGCTATGAATCAGTAAATCTATTTTATTTTATTTTTTTGTTTTAATTTTGTTTTTATAATTTATTATAAATATAAACAATATACAGAATGAGAAATCGATTTGCTCGAGTAAAATAGGTACGTGGTTTGAGATTTTTAAAAATTATAACAATTCTGGATTACTTACAACAATTAGTTGTGAGACTTTAGTCATATAATTTAATAACAAATCGTCGGTATGCTGAGTAAACCATCTGTGACTTCATACTTCATAAATTTTTATTATTAAAAAAAAATAAAAAAAAACTCAAATGTTGATAAAGTTATTACCTTTAGTTATTTTTAATCATACTGGGGATTTTATAACATTCAACAAAATATAAAAATTAAAACCTAAAGTAGCTATGTTGAGTCTAAAATATATAATTCTTGCGGTATGTTAAGCTACAAATAATTGGTTTTTGGTTTTTTTTATAAAAAAACAACAAAAACTAAATGTTAAGTACATAACTCTATAATTTAATACTACAATTTTGACCTAGATTTGTTGCATTTTAATTGTAATATATTCAAATTAAGTTTTTGTTGGTTTTAAATAAATTTTCAAAAAGTGTCACTAAAAATTAACAACATAATTATAGTTTGTTAAAAATATTAAAAAAATATATATACATATTTCTATTACAGACTGGTCTATAGACCAGAGACAAGGGTATAGACTGATCAATAGCCAAGAGTATAGACTGGTCTTTAGTCCAGACAATAGACTGTTATATAGTCCAGACTATAGACTAGTATAAAGTAAGGATTATACACAGGTATATAGTCTAAACTATAGACCAGTCTATAGGCAATGCTGGTCTATAGACACGAGTATAAACTGGAATATAGACAGATCTATAGACTAGGCTATAGTTAGGTCTAAAGGCAAGACTATAAACTGGTCTATAGATGAGGTTATAAACTGGTAAATAAACAGGTACATAGACAAAGCTACAAACAGATCGTTAGACAAGACTACAGAATGATATTTAGTCAATACTACAGACAAGACAATAGAAGGATATAGATTGTTCTATAGTTCAGGTAGACAGTTATATAGTCAAGTTTATAGTCAAGACTGTAAACTGTTCTATAGTCAAGACTATAGACTGATCTTAAATCAAGACTCTACTATAGACTATAGACTAATCTATAGTCTAGACTATAGACTATACTATAGTCTAGACTATAGACTATTCTATAGTCAAGACTATAGACTATTCTATAGTCTAGACTATAGACTATTCTATAGTCAAGAATATAAACTAAGCATTAAATAGTCAAGACTGTAAACTGTTCTATATTCTAGACTATAGACTATTCTATAGTCTAGACTATAGACTATTCTATAGTCTAGACTATAGACTATTCTATAGTCTAGACTATAGACTATTCTATAGTCTAGGCTATAGACTAATCTATAGTCTAGACTATAGACTATTCTATAGTCAAGACTATAGACTATTATATAGTCAAGACTATAGACTATTATATAGTCAAGACTGTAGACTATTATATAGTCAAGACTGTAAACTGTTCTATAGTCTAGACTATAGACTAATAGACTATTCTATAGTCTAGACTATAGACTATTCTATAGTCTAGACTATAGACTATTCTATAGTCTAGACTATAGACTATTCTAAAGTCAAGACTATAGACTATTATATAGTCAAGATTGTAAACTGTTCTATAGTCTAGACTATAGACTATTCTATAGTCTAGACTATAGACTAATCTATAGTCTAGACTATAGACTAATATATAGTCTAGACTATAGACTATTCTATAGTCTAGACTATAGACTATTCTATAGTCTAGACTATAGACTATTCTATAGTCTAGACTATAGACTATTCTATAGTCTAGACTATAGACTATTCTATAGTCTAGACTATAGACTATTCTACAGTCAAGACTACAGACTATTATATAGTTAAGACTGTAAACTGTTATATAGTCAAGATTATAGACTATTATATAGTCAAGACTGTAAACTGTTCTATAGTCAAGACTATAGACTGATCTATAATCAAGACTATAAACTTATCTATAGTCAAGACTATAGACTAATCTATAGTCTAGGCTATAGACTAATCTATAGTCTAGGCTATAGACTATTCTATAGCATAGTCTAGACTATAGACTATTCTATAGTCAAGACTATAGTCTATTCTATAGTCAAGTCTAAAGACTGTTCTATAGTCAAGACTATAGACTATTCAATAGTCAAGACTATAGACTATTCAATAGTCAAGACTATAGGCTATTCTATAGTCAAGACTACATACTATTCTGAAGTCAAACCATAAACTTTAAACTATATTCTATAGTCAAGACTATAGGGTATTTTATAGTCTAGACTATAGACTATTCTATAGTCAAGACCTTAAAGTATTCTATAGTCTAGACTATATACTATTCTACTCTCAAGACCATAGACTATTCTATAGTCAAGACTAGAAACTATTCTATAATCAAGACTATAAACTATTCTATAGTCAATACTATTCTATAGTAAAGACAATAGAATATTTTATAATCAATACTATAGACTATGTAATTAAGACTAATATACTATTCTATAGATAATACTATAGACTAGTCTATAGTCGAGATTAATAGACTAATCTATATTCTATATAAGTATAGACTAATCTATATTCTATTCTTTAGTCAGGACTATAGACTATTCTATAGTAAAGACTATAGACTGCTCTATTGTCTACACTATAAACTATTCTATAGCCAAGACAATAGACTATTCTATAGTCAAGTCTATTGACCGTTCTATTTTAAAGACTATTGACTATTCAATAGTCAAATCTAGAGACTATAGTCTGTTAGTCAGAACTATAGTATGGTCTATAGTGAAGACTTCAGACTGTTATATAGTCAAAACTATAGTATGTTCTATAGTCAATACTATAGACTGTGCTATAGTCAGGACTATAGTCAAGATTATAGAGTATATAATAAGAACTATAAAGACATCCATGGTTTGACTTATATACCATCAAAACAAAAGATTGTTCTACAGACAATACTATATAAAATTACAAGAAATTATTAATTTAATTCTCCTTAATTGAATCATATTTAAGGGTCAGATCATATAAATTCTATTAATATAAATATTGTTTTCTTTCATATAATTATTATTACAGTTTACTATGTCATTGTATGACCCCGATAAATGGCAAGAAATTGACAAGTGTCATTCATTACGACCAGTAATGATTAGTTGCATAGATGCATGAAAACTTTTACATTGACATAGACATTATTGAAACGCAAAGTGTGACACAAGTCATCGTACTATATATGTATATGAATATCATTCATGTATGGGCACATGAGATAGATATTTTTATAATTAATGAACAACTAATGTAAATCAAAACCCAAAGATGATGACTATTGATACTTGAACAAAAAAGAAAAACAACTATTATGGAAAATTTAACCAAGCATGACGTGAAATGATTGTTGTAAAAACCAATGCCACGGACCAAATACTTGTACGAATTAGCAACAAGTAGTAGTATGAGTTGTAAATAACTAGCGTTGTACTAGAGTTACGGGGCCAAGAGCTTAGAGTTACGGTAGGGGTATGCAATTATATTAATAGAAAAACTATTATTAAGGTTGTTGATTTTTATATAAAACTAATTAATTTTTATTTTATATAAAACTGTGATTGCCCCTATTATTATAAAATATTTTTTACATTCTGGTTTATATTAATAAATATGCAAATACTATTTTATATGATTGAAATGTTTATTAAAATCAAATTCCTAAAATTCAAACCTGAATCTTATGAATAATATGTTATTAGTGACATCATAATGGAGAGAACGCTTGATTCTTTAATTCTTATATTTCATTGGAATAAACTGATATGGTATTCCTAATAGGTGATGTCACAGTTAGATTGGGAGATACAATTTTAAATTGAATTTTTATATTTCATAAAACTGAAATGATTAATGTCTTAACTACACTGAAAAAACTGCATATAAAAAATTTATTTTGAATATACTACTGAATGCATACGTAGTAGTGTAGTGTTTAGTATATACTATAAACAAAATAGACTATAGTCTATATGGTCTATATTGTACAGATTGCTGTATATTCAAGAGAATAGACTGTTCTAAAGAAAAGACTTAGGTTGTTAGTCAAGACCTTAGATTGTTCTTTAGTCAAGGATATAGGCTGTTCTATAGATAAGACCATAAACTATTGTGTAGTAAAGATTATAGAAAATTCTTTAGTCAAGACAATAGATAGTTCTGTAATAAATACTATAGACTCTTCTATAGTCTACTCTGTCTAGTCTGTAGTCTAGTGTATAGTCTAGTCTATAGTCTAGTCTATAGTCTAGTCTATATTCTAGTGTAAAGTCTAGTCTATAATCTAGTCTATAGTCTAGTCTATAGTCTAGTCTATAGTCTAGTCTATAGTCTAGTCTATAGTCTAGTCTATAGTCTAGTCTATAGTCTAGTCTATAGTCTAGTCTATAGTCTAGTCTATAGTCTAGTCTATAGTCTAGTCTATAGTCTAGTCTATAGTCTAGTCTATAGTCTAGTCTATAGTCTAGTCTATAGTCTAGTCTATAGTCTTGTCTATAGTCTAGTCTATAGTCTGTTTTATAGTCTACTATATAGTCTAGTGTATAGTCTAGTTTATAGTCTACTCTATAGTCCAGTCTATAGTCTAGTCTATAGTCTAGTGTATAGTCCAGTCTATAGTCTAGTCTATAGTCTAGTGTATAGTCTAATCTTTAGTCTAGTCTATAGTCTATAGTCGAGTATATAGTTGGATCTATAGTCTAGTCTACAGTTTAATCCATAGGCTAGTCTACAGTCTACCGTTATGTAGTCGTGTGTGTAGATATTACAGTTTTTGTTTTTTTGATAAATTTTAACTCCCTTTTAATCTACCTTGACCAATATATTAACTATCTCACGAATAAACTTTAATTAACACCTATTTTTTTTAAATGTCATTAAACCTATAAAATCCATAATATTATACAAAAAACTTGTAAAATTTATAAAAAATCAAATAACTTACCTCTTCTTCGTTTTTATGCAAAGTATCGTTAAGTGCGATAACCCAAGACATTAATAATTCGTTAACAATCACCAAATCACTATAGAGCCAACGAAATACTTGACTAGTCCAAGTGACGGAAGTCTAAAACAACAACAATATAAGAAAAATAAATCAATATGTTTAAAAGCAAACAAAAAACCACTCTATTAAATATAATAAAATTAACATAAAAAATAAATATTTTAGAAAAATTCAAAAAAAAAAAAAAAAAGATACGAATATGTAAACTAAAAATTTCAGCAACTCACCGTTTCTGGTCCAACAACATTTGAGGGTGGTGGCACATAACGTTTTTTACGATTTTCCGGTCCTGTTGAACCCTGTCTTACCATACGTCTACGCACACCCGGTCCACCGACGGCAGCTCCGGCTACCGGTGGACGTCCACGACCACTACCACCCGTCGGTTTCGCTAGTAAATCTTTTATTTCACTTTTACTTGACAATATTTCACGTGGTTCTGAGAGACGTTTTTCCGTTTTAATACCACCCGGGGCAACACTACTCTGCCGACTATTAGCGGCGCTAGCGGGTTTATCTTTAAGCACATATTTTTGGTATAAAAATTTACACAGCCATACTAAGAAGAGAGCCAATACGGCCCATATAAATATAAACATTGCTAATGAATCCATTGTTATATCACCGAGACCTTCAAATGTACAAATATAATCATCGATTTGATCGGCTAAATCCATAATAGTTTAAAACGTTCAGGGGTTGTTTTAAACGGTTGGCGCCATGAGCATCATGGGCTGGAATATCAGAAAAAGGAAGAAAGAGATAAGTTATTAAAATTTATTTAAATTTACTATATAAAAAGTATAGCTATTAAAAATCGTACAGAAAAACAAAATAACAATGAGGAAAAACAAAGCTAAGATTACAAACTATAAAATACAGACAATGATAAAAACTTGCAATACAAACTAAAAACTGAATTATAGACTAGACCAGACTATAGTCTGGACAATAGACAAGGATATAGTTTTCACTATAGACTAGACTATAGTTTTAACTATAGACTAGACTATAGTTTTAACTATAGACTAGACTATAGTTCGGACTATAGGTTGGACTTTAGACGAATCAAAATAACTATAGACTGGACTAAAGTCAGGAATGTACACTGGTCCATAGACTACAGAATGGACTACAGACTTGACTTCTGGATTATAGGTTATAGTCTGGTCTAACGAATGGTCTTTATAATACAAACTAGATTATAGTCTTGACTACGAACTGTACTCTAACTATAGTCTGGACTTCAGATTATAATATAGTTTGGACTGTAGACTAGACACTAGAATAGACTATAGTCTGAACCATAAACTAGACTAAAGTTTGGACTATACACTACAATATAGCTTGGACCCTAGACTAGACTATAGTCTGGACTATAGACTACAATATAGTCTAGACTACAAAATAGAATTGAGACTATAGAAAAGACTATAGTCTGAACTATAGAATAGATTATAGTCTGAATTATAGACTAGACTATACTCTGGACTATAGACTACACTATAGTCTGTACTATAGAATAGACTATAGTCTGAACTATAGACTAGACTATAGTCTGGACTATAGAATATACTATAGTCTGGACTATAAAATAGACTATAGTCTGGACTATAAAATAGACTATAGTCTGGACTATAGACTAGACTATAGTGTGGACTATAGACTAGACTATAGTCTGGACTATAGAATAGACTATAGTTTGGACTATAGACTATAGTCTGGACTATAGAATAAACTTTAGATTAGACTATAGTCTGGACTATAGAATAGACTATAGTCTGGACTATAAAATTGACTATAGTCTGGACTATAGAATAGACTATAGTTTGGACTATAGACTAGACTGTAGAATAGACTATAAGGTCGGACTATAGAATAGACTATAGTCTGGATTATAGAATAGATTATAGTCTAGACTATAGAATAGGCTATAGTCTGGACTATAGACTAGCCTATTGTCTGGTCTATAGACTATACAATAGTCTAGACAATTGACTAAACTATAGTCAGAACTAGACTACAGTCTGAAATATAGACTAGACTTGAGTCTGGACTATAGATTAAACTTAATTCTTGACTTTAGACTAGACTAGAGTAGAATATAGTCCGGACTATATATTGTGCAGTCTGCACAATTGACTATACTATAGTCAGGATTTGACTATAGTCTGAACTAAAGACTAGACTATAGTCTGGACTTTAGACTAGACTATAGTCGGGACCATAGACGACACTACAGTCTGAACTTTAGTCTGGACTATAGACTATACTTGAATGTGGACTATAGATTAGAATACAGTCTGGACTATTGACTAGACTTGAGTCTGGACTACGACTAAACTATAGTCTTGGCTGTAGTTTTGACTACATTTTGAGGTTATAAACAAGATTTAACAAAATTTTTTTGCAGTTATAGACAATTTTTGTAAAAGTTTATTTGTATTTACAAATAATAAATTGCAAATAGTTTGTAAAATAAAATGAAAATGTGTTTTCATGTATTTTTAAACAAATTTATTTAAAACTTATTTATTCTAGATATCACACTTTTGTATAATACTTGTCAGCCAGTTGTTGTTATTATTTGCAAAGTGTCAAAATTGTATAAATAAGTAAACAAAGCATGTGTATGTATATCGGGTATAAATACATACATACATACATACATACATACATACATACATACATACATACATACATACATACATACATACATACATACACATAGACCAAATGAAAATAGTGAGCGGCACTAAATTAGGACACGAAATTTAAAAAAAAATGTTTAGTAAATAAAACTATTAAAAGGAAAAATGGGATATAAAAATATTAATTTTTTAATCTGTCAATTATGTGATGGATAAAAACAATCACTGAATATATAGATATTTTTATATTTTCAATATTTGTCACTTATAAACATGCACTTAATTGAGAGCAGTTCTTTAAATTAAATTTTTATTATATTTTTGTAACTTTTAGTTATTTCTTTTAAAAATATTTATATAGAATAATTATATAAATAATGCGGTTTTCTTTCTGCTAAATAATACAAAAATATTGTTTTTATTTTGTGAAAACAAAATTTGCAAAACCAATAAAACATTTTCTTTTAAAATTCAATATTTTTTGTTTTTGCAATTATATTTGAAAATGTGAAAAAATACATCTGGGATTTATTTTCAAAATAAACACTTGATAGAGAGAAATAAAACAGAATGAAATACATAAATTCATGAGTAAAAACAAAAAACAAATATATATTTAAAAAAATAAAATTCTATACACAGTACTTAAATAACCCAGTGAAATATCTGGTAAATGTTGTAAGGAAAAACTTGATATTAAGGACTAAAAAAAAAAAAACTAAACCAAAACAGAAAGTACTCATTGTCAAGACTATAGACATTACTCTATATACTAAACAATAAACTAGATTTTAGACTAGACTATAGACTACAATAATGAATAGAAAATAGACTAGCCTTTTGCCTAACTAAGTATAGGCTAGACTTAATGCTAGACTAAACAATATTCTAGACTACAAACTAAACTATAGACCAGACTATAGACTAGACTACAAACTAGAATATAGACTAGACTAGACTATAAACTTGATTATAGACTAGACTATAGACTAAACTATAGAATAGACTATAGCATAGAATATAGACTAGAATATAGACTAGAATATAGACTATAGAAGAGACTATAGAGTAGACTATAGACTAGACTAAAGACTAGACTATAGACTAGACTATAGACTAGACTATAGACTAGACCATAGACTAGGCTATAGACTAGACTATAGACTAGACTATAAAAAAGACTATGGACTATAGACTATATATAGACTAGACTATAGACTAGACTATAAAAAAGACTATGGACTATAGACTATACTATATACTAGACTATAAAAAGGACTATGGACTAGACTATAAACTAGACTATGGACTAGAATATAGACTATACAACAGAATAACACATAGACTAGAAAAGAGACTAGACTATAGACTAAAGACTAGAATTACCTACACAATAGACTATAGACTAAACTAGAGACTAGACTACAGATTATACTATAGAATATACAATGGACCAGAATATAGGCTAGACTAGACTATCGTCAAGGCTATAGACTAGAGTATATATTCTAGACTAGACTATCGTTACTATTATAGACTAGAGTATAGACTAGACTATAGACTAGACTATAGACTAGACTATGGACTAGACTATGGACTGGACTATAGGTTAGACTATAGATTAGACTATAGACTAGACTATAGACTAGACTATGGACTAGACTATAGACTACACTATAGACTACACTATAGACTACACTATAGACTACACTATAGACTAGACTATAGACTAGACTATGGACTAGACTATAGACTAGACTATAGACTAG
>NC_060954.1:12972836-12993712 GCF_022045245.1 Lucilia cuprina
AGTCTAGTCTATAGTCTAGTCTATATTCTAGTCTATAGTCTAGTCTATAGTCTAGTCTATAGTCTAGTCTATAGTCTAGTCTATAGTCTAGACTATAGTCTAGTCTATGGTCTAGTCTATAGTCTGGACTATAGTCTAGTCTATAGTCTAGTCTATAGTTTAGTCTATAGTCTAGTCTATAGTTTAGTCTATAGTCTAGTCTATAGTCTAGTCTATAGTATAGTCTATAGTCAAGTCTATAGTTTAGTCTATAGTATAGTCTATAGTCTAATCTATAATCTAGTCTATAGTTTTGTCTATAGTCTAGACTAGTCTAGTATAGTCTACAGTCTAGCATGAAATCTAGTCTAGATTCTAGCGTATAATATAATCTTTAATCTAGTTAATAGTTTAGTCTTAAGCCTAGTCTATAGACAAATCTATAGTCTAGACTATTGTCTATTCTAGTCTGTAGTATTTACATTAAATTCCTTAAATACTCTTTAGACATTTGGCTTTAAAAAAAATTAAAGTAAAAATTGTTAAATATCGATTAAACCATATAAATCGGTTGTAGCATTCTCTTCTTTAAACTCATGGGCAGCACAACACGTTTCTGTGGCACGTTTTTACTGACTGTCAAACACAAAAAAGAAACCGAAAACAAGTGAATACAAAAAAATATTGATTTTCCTCTAAACTCTGCTGACAAAGCAAACGACCTAATTTGAAGTTACCAAAATAAAATAAAAAAAAATAAACTTAAAAAAATACACACAGTCAAAAGCTCAAGGATAACCAGAATATTAAATGTGGTAACATGTGTGTGAGTGTGTGTAAGTATGTATGAATAAATTGCTGTAGTCATTACAATTTAAGAAATGGCTTAAAAATGGAGAAGACATGAAAACCGGGATAAAAATCCATAAAATAAATTAAATTTGAGAGAAGAGTTTATAGGCAGGTCATCAAAATTGTTGTACTATTTTGATTATGAAATAAGTACTTACTTCCATAAGCTCATATCAATTATTTATGAAGGGTAATTATGTTAAAACATTAAGAAAAGTATTTAGTGTTTTAGATTATAATTAGGGCGACTAAACTACTTACGATGGGAAATTTTTTTTAAGTAAATAATTTTTATTTAATTTTTCACAAATTTTATTCTCAGAAAAGTACTTATCGCGAATTTTTCATAACCCATTCATTCATTCGCAAACATTGTATAGATAAAAAATTTTTTCACAAATTTTCCAGAAAGAACAAAAAATTTTCAACAAATTTTCTTAAAATAAAGAATTTGATTAGAACTTTCTTTAAATATATACAATTTATCGCGAGTATTCTTTAAATATAAAAATGATAGAAAAATTTCTTTAAATAAAGAATTTTTCCTGAATTTTTCATAAATAGAGTATAAATTGTGAATTTTCTATAAATAGAGAATTGTTTCCCAAAATTTCTTCTAATTTTATGCAGAATATAGAAAACTCGCGATACTTTCTTCAAATAGAATATTTTTGAATATTTAAAGAATATTCTCGAATATTTTTTGAATAAAGAATTATTACAAAATTTTCTATAAATAAAGAACTTATCACGAGTTTTCTATAATTCAAAGATTTATTTGGAATTTTTTTAAATAAGGATTTCTTTTTCTGAATTTTCTATAAAAAGAGATTTTATTCCAATATTCTTTTAATTTGAGAATTTATATAGAGTTTTGTTAAAATAGAAAATTTATCACGAATATTATTTAATTGAAATTTAAAATTTTTGATAAATAAGGATTTTATTCCGAGTTTTTTTTTTATAAATAAGGAATTTATCGTGATTTTTCTATAAATAAGGAATTTATATCGAATATTCCTGAAATATAAAATTAATAGAAAATTTTCTCTAAATAAAGAACTTATCACGAGTTTTCTATAAATCAAAGATTTATCTGGAATTTTTTTTATATAAGGATTTTTTTGTGAATTTTCTATAAATAAAGAATTTTTGCTGAAAATTCTTTTAATTAGAGAATTTATATAGAGTTTTGTTAAAATAGAAAATTTATCACGAATATTCTTTAATTGAAATTTAAAGATTTCTATAAATAAGAAATTTATTGCGAATTTTTTATAAAAAAGGAATTTATTGCGATTTTTCTTAAAAATAGAGAAATTATCTCGAATATTTTTCAAATAAAGAATTAATAGAAAATTTTCTCTAAATAAAGAACTTATCACGAGTTTTCTATAATTCAAAGATTAATCTGAAATTTTCTCAAAAATAAGGAATTTTTTTGTGTATTTTCTATAAATAAAGAATTTATGCTGAAAATTCTTTCAATTTGAGAATTTATATAGAGTTTTGTTAAAATAGAAAATTGATCACGAATATTCTTTAATTGAAATTTAAAGATTTCTATAAATAAGAAATTTATCGCGAATTTTCTATAAATAAGGAATATATCGCGATTTTTCTTTAAAATAGAGAATTTATCTCAAATATTCTTCAAATAAAGAATTAATAGAAAATTTTCTCTAAATAAAGAACTTATCACGAGTTTTCTATAAATCAATTATTTATCTGAAATTTTTTATAAATAAGGAATTTTTTTCTGAATTTTCTATAAAAATAGAATTTATTGCGAATATTTTTTTAAATTGAGAATTTATATAGAGATTTGTTAAAATGGAAAATTTATCACGAATATTTTTTAATTGAAATTTAAAGTTTTTGATAAATAAGGAATTTATCGCGAATTTTCTATAGATAAGGAATTTATCGCGATTTTTCTTTAAAATAGAGAATTTATCACGAATATTCTTCAAATAAAGAATTATTAAAAAATTGTCTAAAAATAAAGAATTTATTACGAGTTTTCTCTAAATGAAAGATTTATCTGAATTTTTTTTTTAAATAAGGATTTTTTTCTGAATTTTCTATAAATAGAGAATTTATACCGAATATTCTTTTAATTTGAGAATTTATGCCGAGGAATTTATCGCAAATTTTCTATAAAGTTAGTTTTTATTCCAAATTTTCTAAAATTAAAGAATTTTTCACGAATTTTCTATAAATAGAGAATTTATCCAGAATATTCTTTAGAATATTTATCAACAGAGTTCTTTAAATAGAGAATTTATCCCGAATATTTTGTAAATATAGAATTTGGTAAAAATTTTCTGCTAATTTGTTTAAATTCGAACTTTTTCATATACAAAGATTTGATCGCGAATTTTCTATAAATAGAGAATTTATTACGATTTTTTTTTGTAAATAGAGAATTTAACCCGAATATTCTTTAAATACATTAATTATTCTGAATATAATTTAAATAGATAATAAATTCAGAGTTTAGTTTAAATAGTAAATTTATCCCGAATTTATCGAGAATATTCTTTTTATATAGAATTTTTTGAAAATTTTTTCTTAACAAATAATTGTTTTGTGCATTTTCTTATAAATAAATAATTTTTCCCGATTTTTTATAAATAATTAATTTATTGCAAATTTTCTTAAAAAAAAAACAATTCATTTCGAGTATTGTTTCTTGAATTTTCTTTAAATTTAGAATCTATCGCGAATTTTCTTAAAATAGTGTATTGATCACGAGTATTCCAATAATAGAGAATTTATGTGAAAAGTTCTTTAAATGAATAAAATTATTCCGAATTTTCATTAAGTATATCATTTATCGCGAATATTCTTTAAATAAAGAATTTATCCAGAGTTATTTTCTTATCGAGAATTTATGCCAAATTTTCTTTAAATAATGAATTTATGACAATTTTTTTTTTAAATATATAATTTATCATTAAAATTCTGACTTTTCATTAAGTATAAGTATTTATCGCGAATATTTTTTGAATAGAGAGTTTATTACGAGTTATCTTTTTATCGAGAATTTATGCCAAATATTCTTTAAAAAATGAATTTATGATGATTTTTTTTAATAAATATTAATTTATTTTTAAAATTCTATAAGAATTTATCCCGCATAATCTTTAAACAAAAAATTTAAGGCGAATTTTTTAAAAATATTGAATTTATTCAGAATATTCTTCAAGAATTAAACCCGATCTTTTTAATGACGAATTTATGATGATTTTTTATAAATATATAATTCTTTAAGAATTTTTTCCAAATAATTTTTAAACAAAAAATTTAAGGCGATTTTTTTATAAATATTGAATTTATTCAGAATATTCTTTAAGAATTTTTCCCGAAAATTCTTTAAACAAAGAATTTATTGCGAATTTTTTATACATAAAGAATTTACTTGGAATTTTCTATAGATTTATAATTTATGCGAAATATTTTATAATTACAGAATTTCTCTTGAATTTTCCTTAAATCAAGAACTTTATCGCGAGTTTTTTTCCATTCCAGAACTTATCGTGAATTTTTCATAATTTTAGAACTTTAGCGAATTTTTCAATAAATAAAGACTTTTTCATGAATATTTTTGTATATCAAAAATATTTTCGCGAGTTTTTTTTATTCGAGAATTTATCGTGAATTTTTCATAATTTTGGCGAATTTTTTAATAAATAGAGACTTTTTCACGAATATTTTTTATATCAAAAATATTTTCGCGAGTTTTTCTTTCTTTCGGGAACTTTTCGTGAATTTTTTATAATTTTAGAATTTTGGCGAATTTTTTAATAAATAGAGACTTTTTCACGAATATTTTTTTATATCAAAAATATTTTTGCTAGATTTTCTTTCATTCGGGAACTTATCGTTCCCGAGACTTTTCCATGAACATTTTTTTATCAAAAACATTTACGCGAATTTTTCTTTCTTTCAGGAATTTATCACGAATTTTTCTTAAATTTAGAATTTTTGGCGAATTTTCTATAATTAGAGAATTTAATTTTCTTTTGAATAGTACTTTTAACTAAAACACAAAAGTACTATTAAGTTCCCCATATTTAAAAAGTTTCGTGTAATGAAAGCTCTTCCCTTTTTTCCCCATTACACTCCCTTTTTTATGCCATCCCAAGTATATTAAAAAGTAACGTGAATAAAATACAAATTGCGTGTCCTGCGCACTTAAATGAAAATTATTTTATTTTATTTTTTTCTCATGCATTTGTCTTCAGTTTTGACACAGATGTTTACAAAATGGTGGTTAATACACATTCCAACTTACAAGTGTATTAAGATATACATATATGTATATACTTAATACATAAGAATTTAAATGGTAGAGTAAACATTATGAAGAAATTTGTTAACAGCCAAAAAAAATATATATAGGTTAATGCAATTTTGTTACGATGACAAGAAAGTGATTTTGAAAGGCGAAAAGAAAACCAAGCGAAAAGTAAAATAAAAGAAAGAAAATAAGGAAATCAAAGACAAATTAGCTTTTCAAAGAAAATTTACATTTAGTTCTTTATTTGTAGAAAAATTCGCGATAAATTCAAAATTTAAAGAAAATTCGGAAAAGAATCTCTTTTAGTGGAAGAAAAATTTGCGATAAATTTGAAATTTAAAGAAAATTCTGGAAATAATCTCTTTTAGTAAAAAGATTTAAAGAATATTTGGGAATACTTTTTATATATAAAGAAAATTCGGAATAAATTCTTTGTTTAAAAGAAAATCGTGAGAAATTCTTTATTTAAAAAAATTGGCGATTAATTCAAAATTTAAAGAAAATTCGGAAAAGAATCTCTTTTTGTGGTAGAAAAATTTGCGATTAGAATCTCTTTTAGTAGAAGATTGATTATTGAGCAATTCTTGATTTAAAGAATATTTGGGAATACTTTTTATATAAGTATATAGAAAAATTCGGAATAAAATCTCTGTTTAAAGAAAATCGTGAGAAATTCTTTATTTAAAAAAAAAAATTCGCGATAAATTCAAAATTTAAAGAAAATTTGGAAAATAGTCTATTTTTGTGATAGAAAAATTTGCGAAAATTTGATATTTAAAGAAAATTCTGGAAATAATCCCTTTAGTAAGAAGATTAAAGAGCAATTCTTGATTTAAAGAATATTCGGGAATACTTTTCTTATTAAAAAAAAATTCCTGATAATTTCAAAATTTAAAGAAAATTCGGCAAAAAAAATCTCTTTTAGTAAAAGACTCGAGATAAAATTTGTATTTAAAGAAAATTGAGAAATACTTTTCTATTTGTAAAAACAAATCGTGAGAAATTCTTTATTTATAAAAAATTCGCAATAAACTCTAAACTTAAACAAAAAAAATCGGGATAAAATTTCTTTTAGTAGAAAATTCCACATAAATTTTCTATACAAAGAAAATTTGGAATAAATTCTCTACTGTATTTATATCAACTTCATTTAATGGACATTTGCGATAAATTTTCTTTCGGAATCAATAGTCTTTTTACAGAAAATTCAAAAAACTAAAACACATTTAAAGAAAAATTCGGAATAAATTCTGTTTTATTAGAAGATTCGAAATTAATTCTCTATTTGAAGGAAATTCGGGAATATTTCTTTATTTATGACAATTTCGCGATAAATTTTATATTTAAAGAAAATTCGGGATAGAGTATCTAAAAGCAGAAGATGAATTATCTAATTAAAGAAAATTCCCAATCATTTTTTTATTAATAAAAAACTCAGGATTAATTCACTATTTAAAGATAATTCGAAATAAATTTTCATTTTTAAGAAAATTCGTAATTTCTTTTCTATTCAAAAGACATTCGTGATAAATTCTCTAATAATGTAATTCGTGGGATCTATTTATAGAAATTCGTGATAAATTCCAAATTTAAGACAAATTTCGAATAAATTCTTTTTTAGTAGAAGATTTGAAAGGAATTCTCTATTTAAAGTAAATTTGGGATTAATTCTTTATTTATAACGAATTCGCGATAAATTAAAAATTTTAAGAAAATTCGAGGTAGAATCTCTATAAGCAGAAGATTCAAGATGAATTCTTTATTTAAAGAAATTTCAATTCTTTATTGACAAAAAATTCAGGATTAATTCACTATTTAAAGATAATTCGGAATAAATTCTCATTTTAAAGAAAATTCGGAATTTCTTTTCCATTCAAAAGACATTCGTGATAAATTCTCTATTAATGGAATACTAGGGATCAATACTCTATTAAGAGAAAATTCGTTATAAATTCTAAATTTTAAGAAAAATCGCGATACATTCTATTTTAGTAGAAGATTTGAGATGAATTCTCTATTTGAAGGAAATTCGGGATTATTTCTTTATTTATAACAAGTTCGAGATAGAATCATTATAAGCAGAAGATTCAAGAAGAATTCTCTATTTAAAGAAAATTCGAAATATCTTCATTTAAAAAAACATTCGCGAAAAATTCTCTATTAATGGAATACTCGTGATCAATACTCTATTTAGAGAAAATTCTTGATAAATTTTAAATTTAGGACAAATTCGAAATAAATTCTGTTTCTAAATTCTATTTTAGTAGGAAATTCGAAATGAATTCTCTATTAAAAAAAATCGTGATTATTCGAAATACGAGATAAATTCTAAATTAAAAGAAAATTCGAGATAGAATCTCTATAAGTCGAAGATTCAAAACGTATTCTCTATTTAAAGAAAATTTGCGATCTATTTTTTATTAACAATGAAATAATTCTGATCAGTTTATAGAAATTCGTGATAAATTCAATATAAATTCTATTTTAGTAGAAGATTCAAAATGAATTCTCTATTTAAAGGAAATTTGGAATTCGTTCTTTATTTCTAACAAATTCGCGAATCAATTTTTTAATTTAAAGAGAATTAGGGATATAATCTCTATAGGAAGAAGATTCAAGATAAATTCTCTATTTAAAAGAAATCGCGATCAATTCTTTTTTTAATAAGAAATTTAAAGAAAATTCGGAATAATTTCACATTTTAAACTTAATTCAGTATAAATTCTAATTAAAAAGAACATACGCGATAAATTCTCTATTAATAGAATACTCGGGATCGATTTGTAGAAAATTCGTAATTAATTCTAAATTTAAGACAAGTTCGAAATAAATTCTCTTTTAGCAAAGGATTCGAAATGAATTCTCTATTTAAAGAAAATTCGGGATTAATTCTATATTTATACAAAATTGGGAATAAATTCACTATTTAAAAATAATTTGGGATAAATTCTCTAGTTAAAGAAAATTCGGAATAATTTCCTTATTTATAGATAAATACGGAACAAATTTCATATTTAAAGAAAATTCGTGTTCAATTCTTTATTTATAGAAAATTTGCTATAAATTCTCAATTTAAAGAAAATTCGGGATAAATTCTTTACAAATAAAATATTCGTGATAAAATCTCTACTTAAACAAAACATAGTATAACTTCTACATTTAAAGAACATTCGTGATAAATTCTCAATTAATGGAATACTCGCGATCAATAAATATTAAGAGTAAAATTTGGAATACATTTCCCATTTATAGATAATTCAAGATATATTGTCTATTTAAAGAAAATTCCCGATAAATTTTCTATTTGTAGAAAATTCGTGAAAAATTCTTTATTTTAAGAAAAATTACGATTGATTCTCTATTTAAAGGAAATTTGGTATAAATTCTCAATTTTTAAAAAAATTCATTAGACTATACTATAGACTAGTCTATAGACTAAACTATAGACTTGACTATAGACTAGACTATAAACTTGACTAAAGACTAGACTATAAACTAGACTATAGACTAAACTATAAACTAGACAACAGACTAGACTATTGACCAAACTATATACTAGACTATAGTCTAGACTATAGACTAGGCTATAGACTAGACTATAGACTATACTATAGACTAGACTATAGACTAGACTATAGACTAGACTATAGACTAGACTATAGACTAGACTATAGACTAGACTATATACTAGACTATAGACTAGACTATAGACTAGACTATAGACTAGACTATAGACTAGACTTTATACTAGACTATAGTCCAGATTACAGATTAGACTATAGTGCAGACTACAGACTAGTCTATAGTCCAGACTATAGACTAGACTATAGTCTAGACTATAGACTAGACTTAAGACTAGACTATAGCCCAGATTATAGACTAGACTGCAGACGTTACTATAGACTAGTTTACAGACTTGACTTTAGATTAGGCTACACGATATAAAAAACAAAACTACAGAATAAACTATAGATTAAACTATAGACTAGACTAGACCAGACTGGGCTAGACTAGACTAGGCTATAGACTAGACAATAGACTAGCCTATAGACTAGACTATGGACTAGACTGTAGACTAAACAATAATCTAGACTATAAACTAGACTATTAATTAGTCTGAAGCTCTAGGCTGGTCAGTAGATTTTTCCGGTCACCCTGCCTGTAACAAATAATAATATAGCAAAATGTCTAACTAATTGGAAATACTGCAATATGTATTAGAAAATTAAAGTAAATTATATACAGAAAAAGAAAATTAGAAGTGTTATGACAGTAATTGGTTATTAAATAACATTAAATAAATAAGTCAACAACAATTTACTTAAAGAAAGCGAACAAATCAAACAACTTTGGCAATTATAATTTAATGGATTTATACATTATTAATTCATAATAAACCAAACAATTCTCGGAATGTATTTCAAAATATTATAATGTATTTGACAAAGAAATTAATATATTAGGCAAAATTGCCAAATTTAAAAACTAATTATTTATAAATATTTAATAATTATTATTAACAATGAGTAATTAACAAAATGTTTTAATTATTCGTTCATAAAACATTTTTGTTTTTTTTGAGGTGGGAAATATTTTTTTGCTTTTTTTTAAATTAAGCTTTATTTTAAATTATTAACACATTAAAGTGTTGCTTAAAGCTAAATTATTTTGTTTACTTGTCTTTGAGAGCTTTTCATAGACAACTGACAGTTTGACAGACAGGTCTAGACTAATTTCATATTGATTGTTAAAGTAAAATATTTTTAATAATATTTTATTAACTATTTAAAGTTGTTAACTCAGTTTATGAAGTGTTTATTTTTTTTCCAAAATATATTAATTTTGTTAATGCAAAATTAACATTAAAATGTTTGAAATTAAATTTTGTTTTTAATATGTTTTTTGTATGTAAATTTTTTACATTTAATATAATTTATGATAAAAGTATGCGTGTTAAACATAATTTCAGAAACATTTTTTAACACACATGTCCCTAATATTTCAGCCACATAGGTATACTTTTGAAAGAAAGCGTTTCATGTTAATATCATGGTTTTAACCCAGTTAATATTTTAATACAAGTTTTGTTCAAGTATTATACTAGATTGTATTCTATATAAGAGCATTAGGTTTTAGTCTATAGTTTAAGCTAATATCCAGTCTATAGTTTAGACTAGTTACTTGTCTAATGTTAAGACTAGTTTCTAGACTATAGCTTAGATTATTTTCTAATCTAAACTACTTTCAAGTCTAAAGTTTAGACTAGTTTCTAGTCTCTAGACTAGTTTTTTATACTACAGTTTAGACTAGTTTCTGGTCTATAGCTGAGACTAGCTTCCAGTCTATAGTTTAGGCAAAATCCGAGTCTATAGTTTAGAGTAGATCCTAGTCTATAGCTAAGATTAGTTTCTAGTCTGTAGCTTAGACTAGTTTAGGCTTGCTTTTAGTCTATAGTTTAGACTTTCTTCTAGTTTAGACTAGTTTCTAGTCTACAGTTAAGATCAGTTTGTAGGCTATAGTTCAGACTAGTTTCTAGTCTATAGTTTAGACTAGATCCTATTCTATAGTTTAGACTACTTTCTAGTCTATAGTTTAGACAAAATCCTAGTCTAAAGTGTAGATAAGTTTCTAGTCTATAGTTTAGACTAGTTTCTAGTCTTAACTTCAGACTAATTTCAAGTCTCTAGTTTAGACTAGTTACTATTCTATAGCTTAGACTATTTTATAGTCCACAGTTAGACTAGTTTCTTGTCTATAGTTTAGACAAGATCCTAGTCTAAATTTAGTTTCTAGTCTGTAGTTTAGACTAGTTTCTAGTCTTAACTTCAGACTAGTTTCAAGTATCTAGTTTAGATTTGCTTCTAGTCTACAGTTTAGACTTGCTTCTAGTCTACAGTTTAGACTAGTTTCTAATCCATAGTATACTAGTTTCTATACTAGTTTCTAGACTAAAGTCTACAGTTCAGACTAGATTCTAGTCTATAGTTTAGATTAGTTTCTAGTCTTTTACTTAGACTAGTTTATAGTCTTAATTTTAGACTAGTTTTTAGTCTAAAGTTTAGACTAGTTTCTAGTCCATGGTTTAGACAAGTATCTAGTCTATAGTTTAGTCTAGATGCTAGTCTATAGTTAGTATTAGTTTCTAATATGTAGCTAAGTTTCTAAGTTTCCAGTCCTAACTTTAGACTAGTATACTAACTTTAGACTAGTTTAGACTTGCTTCTAATCTATAGTTTAGACTTGCTTCTAGTTCATAGTTAAAACTAGTTTTTAGTCAATAGTTTAGACTAGATCCAAATTTATAGTTTAGACTAGATCCTATTCTATAATTTAGACTAGATTCTAGTCTTTAGTTAAAATTCTAAAGTTTAGGCCAGTTTCTAGTCTATAGATTAGACTAGTTTCTAGTCTATTAATTAGATTAGATCTAAGTCCAAGTTAAGGTTAGTTTCTAGCCTGTAGCTTAGACTAGTTTTTAGTCTATAGTTTACACTAGATCCTAGTCTATAGTTACACTAGTTTTTAGTTTAGTCTAATATTTAGTGTATAGCTTAGACTAGTTTCTAGTCTATAGTTTGAACTAGTTTCAATTCTAAGTATATCCTAAATAAGTTTCTAAACTATAGTTTACACTTGTTTCTAATCTATTGTTTAGACAAGTTTCTACTTTATAATTAAGAAGAGTTTTTTTCTATAGTTTAGACTAGTTTCCAGTCAAAAGTTTAGTTTAGTTTCTAGTCTATAGTTTATTACAGACTTGACTCTTGACTTGTAAAATTGTTTACTGGGTTTCGTGTAAAATATATACTTATCAAATATAATATACAAAAAGTATTTCCGTTCTAATGCAAAAAATAAATTAAATAAATGTTAATGTAATTTTCATTTTGTTTTCATTTCAAACGAAATTTTTATGAATGAACATTTAAAGGTATGAACTCATAAAAAATTCACAACAAAAGTTACTATGACACACTTAGAGAGTTTTATATAGAGAAAAACAAATGCTTAATAAAAATGTGAATAGCCTAAATGTTAAATCAATTATTAAATATAATGCACATACAAACACAATTAATCTTTATATGGTTTTCTATATAAAATTTTCTTTCTATGGAGTTTACCTTGACTTAAAGTATTGTTTTTTGTGTTTTGTAAATATGTTTTTTGTTTTGCAATACTTAATTGGTTTTTAAAATGCAAATAAAATAAAAATCCGTTCAATGTCCAAAGTTGAATAAAAAAAAAACTTAATAATAATTATTTTTAAATTATTTATTAAAATTTCCATAACTAAATGTTAGTGCGAGTAATTAAAACAATTATTTCGTTAATAAACTGTTAATAATTTTAATTTTTTTCAAATTGCGTTAAAATTTCGCAAAAAAATATCACGTACAAAATCAATCGATCAATTATTTAGTGCTCACATTGCGTTTTTTGTTAATTTAAATGATCTCATCTTTTCATACCCAAATGGTTTAAACAAAATATTGTAATACATACAATGAAATGTTTATTTGATTTTATTATAATAAACATTTTTTAAAATGATCTCACACCATTAAATGTTTTAACAAAAGGGGAATAAAACAAGACTATAGAGTAGACTATAGACTATAGTATAGACTAGACTATAGACTAGGCTATAGACTAGACCATAGACTAGACTATAGACTAGACTATAGACTAGACTATTGACTAGACTATTGACTAGACTATAGACAAGACTATATAATAGACTACAGACTAGACTATAGACTAGACTATAGACTAGACTATAGACAAGACTATATACTAGACTATAGACTAGACTATAGACTAGACTATGGACTAGACTACAGACTTGACTATAGACTAGACTATAGACTATACTATAGACTAGACTATAGTCTAGACTATAGACTAGACTATAGTCTAGACTATAGACTAGACTATAGACTAGATTATAGTCTAGACTGTACACTAGACTATAGACTAGACTATAGGCTAGACTATAGACTAGACTATAGTCAAGACTATAGTCAAGACTATAGTCTAGACTATAGTCAAGACTATAGACTAGACTATAGACTAGACTATAGACTAGACTATAGACTAGACTATAGACTAGACTATAGACTAGACTATAGACTAGACTATAGACTAGACTATAGACTAGACTATAGACTAGACTATAGACTAGACTATAGACTAGACTATAGACTGGACTATAGACTAGACTATAGACTGGACTATAGACTAGACTATAGACTAGACTATAGACTAGACTATAGACTAGACTATAGACTAGACTATAGACTAGACTATAGACTAGACTATAGACTAGACTATAGACTAGAGTATAGACTAGACTATAGACTAGACTATAGACTAGACTATAGACTAGACTATAGACTAGACTATAGACTAGACTATAAACTAGACTATAGACTAGACTATAGACTAGACTATAGACTAGACTATAGACTAGACTATAGACTAGACTATATACTAGACTATAGTCCAGATTACAGATTAGACTATAGTGCAGACTACAGACTAGTCTATAGTCCAGACTATAGACTAGACTATAGACTAGACTATAGACTAGACTATAGACTAGACTATAGACTAGACTATAGACTAGACTATAGACTAGACTATAGACTAGACTATAGACAGCACGAAAAACTGTCTAGTTACAAGACTATAAACTATACTATAAAAAAATACTAGTATATGTTTGAAAAGTTGTTGCTAAAATAGTACTTTTTGTTCCACTTAACTTTGAACAATTCAAAATTTTTATTTCACAACTCTGTTATATCTATTCACACCGCAAAATCGGTGAAATAACGCAAACATTTTTCTGTTAAGAATAGAAGGTAAATGAACTTCTTGAATTAAAATTGTTTTTATTTTTATACTCATTCTTTTTAAATGAATTACACTGTGTTTGTTACAAAAAAAAAAAGAAAACTAAAAACTTTCATTGTTGTGAGTTGCTAATTTTTGCTGAAAGCAAAATGCAAAAAAAAAACTATTACAAATTTATTTGCATTTAAACTTTTTAGTCTTATTTGGTCACCATTAATCTTGTTTTTCCTGTACAAAATTTCATTTAAAATTAAATTGAAATTTCTTTAATAAATTTTCGTTTCGAACATGAACAGAATAGTCGGTCATATTAAATAAATTAATCGCCCATAAGACTGAAACGTCATTTTAGTGCTTTGTTTTTGGTGTTGCTACTGTGTTTGTATTTAGCAATAATTGTAGTCATGGGAGTGTTTTATTTATTTAATTTTATTATTTTTATTTAATTTATTATTAGTTTTTCTTTTTTTACTTTTGCGTATTTTAAGCGATGAATTTGTCATTAATTATAAGTAATATTGATTTTTTTTGTAGACTAGGAATAGTCATTGAAAAATGTTTATTTTATAATGTTAATGAACAAACTATTAGTATTTATATGAAATTTACATAATTTATTCAAAATTAAATAATGTCTCAAGGGAAGTTAGGTTCGCCTATAGTCTAGTCTATATTCTAGTCTATAGTCTAGTCTATAGTCTAGTCTATAGTCTAGTCTATAGTCTAGTCTATAGTCTAGTCTATAGTCTAGTCTATAGTCTAGTCTATAGTCTAGTCTATAGTCTAGTCTATAGTCTAGTCTATAGTCTAGTCTATAGTCTAGTCTATAGTCTAGTCTATAGTCTAGTCTATAGTCTAGTCTATAGTCTAGTCTATAGTCTAGTCTATAGTCTAGTCTATAGTCTAGTCTATAGTCTAGTCTATAGTCTAGTCTATAGTCTAGTCTATAGTCTAGTCTATAGTCTAGTCTATAGTCTAGTCTATAGTCTAGTCTATAGTCTAGTCTATAGTCTTAGTCTATAGTCTAGTCTAGTCTATAGTCTAGTCTAGTCTATAGTCTAGTCTATAGTCTATAGTCTAGTCTAGTCTATAGTCTAGTCTATAGTCTAGTCTATAGTCTAGTCTAGTCTATAGTCTAGTCTAGTCTATAGTCTAGTCTATAGTCTAGTCTATAGTCTAGTCTATAGTCTAGTCTATAGTCTAGTCTATAGTCTAGTCTATAGTCTAGTCTATAGTCTAGTCTATAGTCTAGTCTATAGTCTAGTCTATAGTCTAGTCTATAGTCTAGTCTATAGTCTAGTCTATAGTCTAGTCTATAGTCTAGTCTATAGTCTAGTCTATAGTCTAGTCTATAGTCTAGTCTATAGTCTAGTCTATAGTCTAGTCTATAGTCTAGTCTATAGTCTAGTCTATAGTCTAGTCTATAGTCTAGTCTATAGTCTAGTCTATAGTCTAGTCTATAGTCTAGTCTATAGTCTAGTCTATAGTCTAGTCTATAGTCTAGTCTATAGTCTAGTCTATAGTCTAGTCTATAGTCTAGTCTATAGTCTAGTCTATAGTCTAGTCTATAGTCTAGTCTATAGTCTAGTCTATAGTCTAGTCTATAGTCTAGTCTATAGTCTAGTCTATAGTCTAGTCTATAGTCTAGTCTATAGTCTAGTCTATAGTCTAGTCTATAGTCTAGTCTATAGTCTAGTCTATAGTCTAGTCTATAGTCTAGTCTATAGTCTAGTCTATAGTCTAGTCTATAGTCTAGTCTATAGTCTAGTCTATAGTCTAGTCTATAGTCTAGTCTAAGTCTAGTCTATAGTCTAGTCTATAGTCTAGTCTATAGTCTAGTCTATAGTCTAGTCTATAGTCTAGTCTAAAGTCTAGTCTATAGTCTAGTCTATAGTCTAGTCTATAGTCTAGTCTATAGTGTAGTCTAAAGTCTAGTCTGTAGAATAGTGTTTAGTCTAGTATGAAGTCTAGCATATTCTATTTTTTGTAATATATGCTAGAATATGGACTAGTCGAATCGATTGCCTAGTAGACTATAGTTACTTCAATTTTAGTACTTTTGGAATCGCCCTCTTTCTCTGCACTCATTTGCATATATGGACTTCTATTCCATTCGAAAAGCATGCACTGTATTTGAATCAAACTACTTCATTCTAGTCAACTCTGCTCTATTCATGTCTACCTAGTTAAACACTTTTTTTTGCTTTCCACAAACAAATGTTGCAACACGTTTTAAATTGTTTTCTTCTTTTTCTATTTTGTCTAACTTTAACTGTCTTTATAACGGTTTTTTGTTTCGTTTGAAAGTGACACTATTAAAATTATTTAAAAGATTTGCAAAAAAAAACAAGTAGGAAAGTATAGTCGGGCATGGCCGACCATATAATACCTTACACCATGAGTATATTTTTAAAATTTTTACTTTTTATAAAATTTTTATTTTTTATAAAGAAAGTTTTATGTTGAATATTACCAATAATTCCAAAATATTTAAGCAATTTATTGATAAAAAACTAAAATTTCTAAATGAGGCTTTATATAGGTCAAATATGGACCGATCCTCGGTTAATTTGGGAAAAGGATATATTTCTAAATAACAGTTAGTTTTGTTGAGTTCCATTGCGATACAAATGGTTACAAGTCAATTTTAGACGTTTAAGTCATTTTTTGAAGGGGGGTTTGTATGGGGGCTAGGGTCAAATATAGGCTGATCCTTACGAAAATCTGCAGTGTCATTTATACTTATATAAAACTTATTTGTGCCAATTTTTAAAGAGATAGCAGAATATTTGACGTAATTATGGCATAAAAAGTTCAAATCGGGAGGTACGGTTGTATGGGGGCTAGGTTAATAAAGGACCGATTTCAACCATTTTCAATAGGCTTCGTCCCTGTGCCAAAAAACATGCTTGGTCCAAATTTCATCAAATTATCTTGAAAATTGCGACCTGTACCTTGCGCACAAGGTTTACATGGACAGCCAGCCAGCCGGACGGACATGTCTTAATCGACTCAAAAAATGATTCTGAATCGATCGGTATACTTTAAGGTGGGTATTGGACCAATATTTTTGTATGTTACAAACATCAGCACAAACGTATAATACCCTCCCCACTATAGTGGTGTAGGGTATAAATATGTACAACTGTTCGCTCATGGTGGCATTTACATACATAGATATGTATGAAAACTGTTCATTGTACGCAGGTAGTTTTTGCTGAATTTGGTGTGAGATTGTTTTTTAGACTTATACGTTTTTATTTAAATTTTCTTTTTGTAAAAAATATATACGAAAACGAGGGTCAGTAAATAAGTTAAGAGCTTCTCATGCATATCGAACTTAATAAGGACTATAGTCTACTACCAATTTATATATAGTCTGGACTATAGGTTGGACTATAGCCTTGTCTAAAGTCTGGACTGTAGTCTAACTTCACTCTAGTCTATAGTCTAACTACAGTGTAGTTTATAATCTGGACTTGGATGCTGACTATAGCCTAGAGTATAGTCTGGACAATAGTTTTGACTATAGTCTGGACTGTAGTCTAGACAATAGTTTGGACTGTAGTCTGGAAAATAGTTTGGAAAATAGTCTAGACTATAGTCTGGTCAATAGTCTTGACTATAGTCTGTCAATAGTCTTGACTATAGTCTGGACTATAGTCTAGACTATTGTCTGGTCTATATTCTACGCAATAGTCTGGTCTATAGTATAGACTATAGTCTGGTCTATAGTATAGACTATAGTCTGGTCTATAGTATAGACTATAGTCTGGTCTATAGTATAGACTATAGTCTGGTCTATAGTATAGACTATAGTCTGGTCTATAGTCTGGACTATAGTCTGGTCTATAGTCTGGACTATAATCTAGTCTATAGTCTGGATTTTAGTCTGGTTTATAGTCTAGTTTTAGTGTGCGGTCTAATATACACTTACAGTTAATATACAGTTACAATTTAGTCGGACTATAGTGTTGTCTGTTGTCAGAGCTATATTCTAAACTATGGTCTGGACTATATTTTAGTCTGTAGTCTTAACTATAGTTTAGTCTGTAGTCTTAACTATAGTTTAGTCTGTAGTCTGGACTATAGTTAAGAATATAGCCTGCACTATTGTCTTGTCTATACTCTAGTCTATTGTCTGAACTATAGTCTAGTCTATAGTTTGGACTATATTTTAGTCCGGACTATAGTCTAGTCTATAGTCTGGACTTTAGTTCAGTCTTTAGTCTCGACTATAGTCTGTAGACTAAGTCTGGACTTTAGTTTAATATTAAGTGTGGACAATAGTCTAGTCTATAGTCTGAACTATAGTCTAGTCTATAGTCTGAACTATAGTCTAGTCTATAGTCTGAACTATTGTCTAGTCTATAGTCTGGACTATAGTCTAGTCTATAGTCTGACAGTCTAGTCTATAGTCTGGACTATAATTAAGTCTGTAGTCTCGACTATAATTTAGTCTGTAGTCTGGGCTATAGTTAAGCCTATAGTACACTCTGCACTGTAGTCTAATCTATTGTTTGAAATATAGTCCAATCTATAGATTGAACTATAATCTGGACTACAGTTTATTCTATTGTCTATAGTCGAATCATGTGGCTGGACTATATGCTAATCTATTGTCTACTGTCTAGTCTATATTTTCAGGACTATAGTCTTGTATGTTGTCAGGATTATAGTCTATTGTCTGGACTATATTCTAATTTATTGTCAAGTCTATAGTCTGCTTTAAACTGTCGATTATATTCTAGTTTGTAATCTGGAATAATCTATTTGTCTATAGTCTTGACTTTGGTTTAGTTTTTAGTGTGGACTATAGTCTTGTATGTAGCCTAGTCTATAGTCTGGTGTATGGTCCGGTCTATAGGCTAAACTATAGTCTAATTTATACTTTAGACTATTGTCTAGTCTGAAGTTCATCTATCTGTATAGTCTGGTCTAAAGTTTTATCTATAGTCTTTTCTTAAGTTTTGTCTATATTCTAGAATATATATTTACCATAGTCTAGTTAATAGTTTAGACAACTATAGTCATGATAGTGTAATTATAATCTAGTCTACTTTATGGACTATGGTCGAGTTTATAGTTTAGTTTTAACAAATCTATAAATGATTCCATTCTTTTCTTTTACTGTTGACTGTATTTAATTTTAAACATTCCCTCTCCAAAAATAGGTCAATAATCTAATGTTGTGGTGACTATAATTTAACACTTTTCAATTATTAATTTCATGCTTTAGACAGTTTTAATGATCAAATTATTTTGTTGTTGTACTTATACAATCTATGGTTGTGAGTCCCACGAAGTCCACAAAAAGTGGTGCTGAAAACAAAACTCTTTAAATTAAGCTTTTATTGTTTTGTTTTTCGATGATCGTGTGATGATCGTGTAGGTATAATGACGATGTCATTGATGTTTATGTTGCTGCTATTGTTGATGATAATGATGTTGTTGTTGTTGACAAAATTGTTGTTTGTTGTAAGCCCGCGCTATTTTGCTTGGAAGCGTAACAATATAAGTATATATTTTTTCAAACAATAGACTTTGACACATAGTAAAATAATATTTAGTACAAGTAACCAACTAGTGGTAACCACCACTAAGTACTACGGAATCTTGATATACATAGTCATTCAAAATAACAATATAACTATATATACAGTGGGCAATAAAAGTGTCTTAAAACTGTGAGGTATGTAAAATTTTGGTTTAAAAGTTCTTGTTTGGACTTAATATTTTCTCTCATTTAATCATCATAAAGAAAAATTCAGTTTTTAATTATTTTCTTTTAAGAATAACATTCATTTTTTTTGTTGCTGAGAACACAATTTAATCCATGTTATTAAAATGTTGTAGCCATAACTACTAACTGGTTAAACAAAACAAAAAAAAAACTTGTATAAATTAAAACCATTGTTTAAAGATTAATGACCTCAATGAAAGAATAAGCTTTCCCAGAGATTATTTAATAACTGTTTAACATAACATACACTCAAAGAAATGTTCAACATTTTACAAGAAAAAATTTAAAAGAACTAAAGAATTGCAAAATATCTCACATCATTTAAATATTTTACTCTAACCCAATTTAGTTTTAATTATCAGACCATTAGTGCATTTCAAAATTTTTTTAAGAATTTTGTTATAACAACAATTACTTATGGTTGCAATAAAGAAAATGTTAAACACATTTGTTTAGTTTTCATTTTAAGTAAATAAACGCTAACAGTAAAATTTTGTAAACACCACAAATTTTGGTTAAATTATGTATCTTGTTTTAATTGTTTCTATTCAATGATTCATTTTAAGCATCTGTTGAATGTTTCCACAAAACTGTTTGAAAAAGAAAACTTATTTTTGGCATAAAAAAATAACAACAACAAAAACAAACTAATACAAAAGTGTTCTCTTAACGATGAAGATCTTTGATCTTTAGCTCTTTCTCTATAGTTTACTATATATCTACATATATACGTTCTTCTCTTGATATACATTTTAGAATCTTATAGGAAGAATGGGAATTTTTCTTTAAATTTACACAAATTTTCTTTATTTTGGGTTTTTTTACACATAAATTTTTTTTTAAACCGGAAGAATTATATTGAGTTATGTTTTTTTTCCCTAAAAATAACATAATCAGGTCAACTTGTTGCTTCACTAAGTCTTAGATAGGTTTATAATTAGATACACATTTTTCTTTCTCTACACATTGTGACAAATTGTAACAGATTTTGCGCCCAAAATAATAATTTTATTGTCAAATACATATAAAATAGACTAGACTATAGACTAGACTATAAACTAGACTATAGACTAGACTATAGACTAGACTATAGACTAGACTATAGACTAGACTATATACTAGACTATAGACTAGACT
>NC_060954.1:12993812-12996632 GCF_022045245.1 Lucilia cuprina
CTAAAGACTACAGTCGGGACTATAGACTATAGTAGGCACTATAGACTATAGTCGGCTATATAGACTATAGTCGGATCTATAGACTATAATCGGATCTGTAGACTATAGTCGGATCTGTAGACTATAGTCGGGTCTATAGACTATAGTCGGGTCTATAGATTATAGTTGTGTCTATAGACTATAGTCGGGTCTGTAGACTATAGTCGGGTCTATAGACTATAGTCGGGTCTATAGATTATAGTTGTGTCTATAGACTATAGTCGGGTCTATAGACTATAGTCGGTTATAGAGACTATAGTGGGGTGTATAGACTGTAGTCGGGAGACAGACTTTAGTCGAGACTAAAGACTACAGTCGGGACTATGGACTTTAGTCGGGTCTATATACTATAGTAGCGACAATAGTCTTTAGTCGTGACCATAGACCTTAGTCAAGACAAAAGACTATAGACGGGATAATAGACTATAGTGGGACACTATAGACTAAAGTCAGGGCTAGACTATAGACGAGGCTATAGACTTCAGTCATTACTATAGTCTATAGTCTATACTATTGGATATTGTCGGGACTATAGACTATAAGCAGGACTTTAGTCGGGTCTATAGACTATAGTTGGAACTAAATACTATAGTCAGTATTTCAAACTACAGTCGGGACTGTAGACTATAGACGAGACCAAAGACTATAGTCGGGGCAACAGGTTGCAGTTGGTACAATAGTATATAATCGAGAATTTATTCTATAAACAATAGTCGGGACTATAGTTTATACTCCCACTTTTAACTTACATTTTCCCACAGTGTAGCCTTATACTAGAAAAAATATATATACAAACACAAACTATATAATTATGGCAAGATCTTCGTGCAACATGAAAATCTCAAAACAAATCTATATGAAGAAAAAAATCATCTAAAAAACAAAAAAATTTTTTTTACAAAATTTGTATCGCAAGTTGTAGACAGACTTGTATTAAAGATTGAGTGAAATTACAGATACTAGATACACAATAATAATGAGATCTTATGAATACAATCAAGTATCCATCTATCTGTCTATCTATCAACTATATACTATCTGTTAGTTAATATTTATGTGTATTTGTTTGTAATTATTATAAAATTATATAGTTGTGCAATGATTTGTGTAAATAATTTATTTAAATTTAAGTTTTTGTTTTAAATATATATTTTTTTTGATATTTTTGTTTTTGCTGTAATATGAAATTGAAAATTGTACAAAAGTTGTAAACAAACAAAACTAATGATCATATAACGTAAATAGTTTTACGCAGTGTTGCATTTTTCTTAAATTACATTTTAAATAATTAATTAAATGATATCTAATATTGCTTTTGCAATGACATGATTTTTATAAAAAAAATATATATCAAGTTAAATAAATTAAAAATGGCTTCGAATTACTAATGGTTAATCATAGTATTTCGTTTTTTAAATTTATTGACTTTACTTTAACTTTAAGTTATAAATTAATTAAATATCATTATCTTTATTTAATTTTATAATAAATGACACATTTCATTCATCATAAACTGTGAATACCCTTTATTTATTGTTCGCTAGTGCAGAAAATTTATGTTTGATTTTTAGCTGACAATTAAATTGAGATTATTCATACGACAAATACATATGTATATATATATTCGATATTTTGCAAAATCTGTTGAAAAATTTATTTATTTTATAATTAAATTATATATGGACGTGTGTTGCATAATTTTAATATTTCTCAGTTTAAATAAATATTTGGTTTAAAATATCGTATAAACATACATATTATTAATAAATTATATATTTACAAGTAATTGAGGAATAAACCACATGGACTACAATTTTACCTTTTATAACACACACACACATTTATAACACAGTGGATACTCAATCTAAAAAATAACATATCATTCTCAAGGGGACTAAAGACAGGTCAAAATATAGACAATATTAGAGAAGACACCAGATTAAATTAAATAATACATGTACTACTTTCTGCACTTTATAGTCTATTCCAGATTAATGTTGGGATTTTACTCTAAACTATATAAGTGTGTAGACTACCCTGGGGGGTAATGTTGCCTTTCAGAAGTACCCCATCTTGGTTTTATTGCAATACAGGAGAAAAGAGTTGCCAACAGTACCTATAGCCTACCAAGACTAGAAACTAATGATGTCACTTTACTCTTCGGACAATCCAAGGAATGTTTAAAGCAGAAAACAACAGGCATATTTCCTGGCTGTTCAGTTAATTAAGGTTTCTATAACATCCACGTAATGGCTGTGGTTTAAACTCAAACTCGTGTGGAAGAGTGAGACTGATGTCTACATTTCGGAATAAATTGGGTGACTACAGGACTAAGCTTTGGAAATGAGTTGGTGTAAAATATAAATAACGGGGAATATGGGTTTTGTAAGCTCGTATATTTAGAACGAGTGTGATGTTGTTCTCTATGTGAGTGTCGAGTGAATGAGAACTGTGCTGGGTTCATATATGATGCATGAAGGTATCTTATACAAATGATACCATTGAATTGACTTTTCTTGTCCAGATATGTTGTCTAGTCTATAGTCTATTCTATATTCTAGTGTATAGTGTATAGTGTATACTCTAGTCTATAGTCTATAGTCTAGTCTATAGTCTAGTCTATAGTCTAGTCTATAGTCTAGTCTATAGTCTAGTCTATAGTCTAGTGTATTATCTAGTCTATAATTGAGTCTATAGTCTAGTCTGTAGTCTAGTCTATAGTCTATTCTGTAGTCTAGTCTATAGTCTAGTCTATAGTCTAGTCTATAGTCTAGTCTATAG
>NC_060954.1:12996732-13000231 GCF_022045245.1 Lucilia cuprina
AGTCCCGACTATAGTCTATAGTCCCGACTATAGTCTATAGTCCCGACTATAGTCTATAGTCCCGACTATAGTCTATAGTCCCGACTATAGTCTATAGTCCCGACTATAATCTATATTACCGACTATGATCTATAATACCCAATATAGTCTATAGTCCCGACTATAGTCTATAGTCCCGACTATAATCTATAGTCCCGACTATAGTCTATAGTCCCGACTATAATCTATAGTCCTGGCTATAGTCTATAGTCCCGACTATAATCTATAATACCGACTATGATCTATAATACCCAATATAATCTATAGGCCCGATTATAGACTATAGTCTATTATAGACTATAGTCTATAGTCCCGACTGTAGTCTAGTTTATTGTTTATAGTCCCCACTTGAATCCCGTCTATAGTACCGACTGTGGGAAAATGTAGTTTAAAAGGATTTCTATGTTCTTAATTCCGTATATAGTCTATAGTCATCAGTAAAGTCTATTGTTCAAACTATAGTGACGACTTTATTCTATAGCCTGGAATTTGTGTTTTGCCTGGAATACATCCTTATCTATAATTTGGACTTCTGTCTAATCTAGTCTCGACAATGGTCTCTAGTCTATGGTCTCCAACATTTACTTTAGTCCCGACTAGTGTCTAGCCTATATAGGTAACTATAGTCTGGACATTAAACATTTGTTTGTGTATTGCCTTGAATACATACTTATCTATAATTTGAACTTCTATCTAATATAGTCTTGACTATGGGCTCTGGTCTAAGGTCGCCAACATTGTCTTTAGTCTCTACATTAATCTGATCTATAATGTGGACTATATTATTGTCTATTGTCTTGACTATAGAATATTATGGGTAATCCCGTATTTGTGCATATATTTGGACTATAATCTAGTCAGAAATCCAGACTATATATAGGCAAGTCTATACTCTGATCTATGGTACTTTATATTGTTTAGTTTATAGTTTGAAGAAACTTTTAGTCTAGGGATTTGTAGGCAAGTCTACGGTCTTGACAGTATAATTTAAATCTAAAATCAATAACCTCGATAATGATGATAGTGTAGTAAGTACTAATCGTTCATGTGCTCGAATTTAGCTAAAACATTTTACATTAATGTAAGAATTTGGCATTTGTCGATCAAAAAGTCAAACCCGAAAACAAACATCTTAAACAAAAACAAAATTTATGTTCGAAACTGATTTCTATTGATTTCTATTGATTTTGTTTTTATTTATTTTGTTGCAATAAAATTCATTTCAACTAAACAATTAATTTTCTTAAAATAAAAACGAAATTTAACAATTTTCTTATAATGACGTCACACGGGACTACATATGAGGTGTGTTATAAAAATTGTGATGTAATTTTTAAAACAACTGGTAACTTGCTAGTTGCCACACATGCCACACATTCAATTAATAATCAAACATACATATGTATGGCGTAGTTTTTCCTGTAGTTTTGTTGTTGTTGTTGTTGTTTTCATCTCCTCTATACAAAACTATTGAATATTTTTCTTTTAAGTGTCTTTTACATATACAGTTTGGTGTTATTATGATGATAATGATGATGTTAATGATGATGTCGTCATTATTATTTATTCATTCAACATTTTCATAATAATTATTTATCTCTATGATTCGACGCAGTATGCGACGGCACACGATCTTTATATCTCTTTTCGTTTATGCTTTGGGGCTTTAACAGTTCAAAATTCTAAAATTCATTTTAGTTTTCTTTTGAGTTTTGAAAGCAAAAAAATTTTTTCGGTTTTTTCGCTTTAGTTTTTTTTCGTTACGATTTCTTTATTTCCCTTTTTAACGGTTCTATTTGATTTGCGATTTTCGATATTTATTGATTTTATTTTCGTTTCATTTTTTCATAATTTTATAAAGTTTTTGTTTTAAAATTTTGTTAAAAAAAGTGAGTGAATTATAATTATGCGAATAAAGAAATTATTATAGTTAAACAATTTTTTATGAAAATATTTTGTTATATATATTGAAAATTCTAAAAATAGTTTTTCATATCTTGTTGAAAATTTTGTATATTTGAGGAATAACGAAAGAAATGCCCAGCAAAATGTTTTAATGGCAATTGGCGTACTCATAGTGAACGTGATGAAATCATTTTGTAAAACAATGTGGGAGAGTGAGAGTTCAAATACAAAAAAAAAAATAATAAAAAAAATAAAAATTTAGACTAAGACAACATATTTCTTTAAAGTGGAAACAATTTTTGATATCGCTTCAAAAAAAAACTGGACTATGAAACTATATCTAGGACCCTAACTATATAATGATTTATATGCTCTAATACTGTTTAGATTACAGCTTAAAAGTTTTAACTATAAACTTAAATACATGCTTAACCATAGTTTAATCTATGATCTTGAATATAGTCTTGACGATAGTCTAGTCTATAATCTGGTCAATAGTATAGTATAGTATATACTCTACTCTATAGTTTATTAGTATATAGCCTTTGTTACAGTCTGTTTATATACTTGACCATAGTCTAGTCTTTAGTCTATATTGCAATTGTCTAGTATATAGTGTAGTAGTCTATAGTTTAGCCTAAAGTCTAGTTTATAGTGTAGTATAGACTTAAGTCTAGTATTTACTTTATTCTATAAGCCTTGTCTAAAGTATTTAGCCTAGTCCATAGTGTAGTCTATTGTCAAGTCTACACTTCACTCAAGATCTGGTATATAGTCTATAATCAAGCCTATACACTAGTTTAAAGTGTAGTCTTTTGTTTAGTATATTGTATAACCTATTGTCTAGTCTATATTTAGGCTATATTCTAGTCTACAGCCAAGTATATAGTTTAGTCTACAATCTATAATATATTCTAGTCGATAGTCCAGTCGATAGTCTAGTCTACAATCTATTCTATGGTCTAGTCCATAGTCTAGTCTTTAGTCTAGTCTATAGTCTAGTCTATAGTCTAGGCTATAGTCTAAACTATTGTTTATCTATTGTCTAGTATATGCTACAGTCTTTTCTATAGTATAGTTTATAGTCGAAAGTCAAGTCTATAGTTTAGTTAATAGTCTATAGTCTAGTGTACAGCACATTCTATAGTCTAGTATGTAGTCTAGTCTGTAGTTTAATCTATAGTAAATTCTATAGTCTAGTCTATTGTCTAGTCTATTTTTTAGCCTTGAGGTAGTCTATAGTATAGCGTATAGTCCAGTCAATAGTCTAGCCTATAGTCTAGTCTATAGTCTAGCCTATAGTCTAGTCTATAGTCTAGTCTATTGTCTAGTCTATAGTCTAGCCTATAGTGTAGTCTATAGTTTAGTCTATAGTCTAGTCTAGTCTATTGTCTAGTCTATAGTCTAGTCTATAGTCTAGTCTATAGTCTAGTCTATAGTCTAATCCATAGTCTAGTCTTTAGTCTAGTCTATAGTCTAGTCTATAGTCTAGTCTATAGTCTAGTCCATAGTCTAGTCTATAGTCTAGTCTATAGTCTAGTCTATAGTCTAGTCT
>NC_060954.1:13000331-13002754 GCF_022045245.1 Lucilia cuprina
AGACTATAGACTAGACTATAGACTAGACTATAGATTAGACTATAGACTAGACTATAGACTAGACTATAGACTAGACTATAGACTAGACTATAGACTAGACTATAGGCTTGACTATGGACTAGACTATAGGCTTGACTATGGACTAGACTATAGACTAGACTATAGACTAGACTATAGACTAGACTATAGACTAGACTATAGACTACACTATAGACTACACTATAGACTACACTATAGACTACAATATAGACTACACTGTAGACTACACTATAGACTATACTATAGACTAGACTATACAGTACAGTACTATAGATCAGATTTTATAGATTTTATTACAGAATAGAATATAACTAATAAGATATACTATAGTAATAACTATAGAAATTATTATAGTTAAGGTATATACTGACTATAACTACAATAACCCAGACTATTGAGTACACTATAGTCCAGGCTATTGAACATCCTATAGTCCAGTCTAATGAAGACACTGTATACCAGACTTTAGACTACACACTTGGCCACAATATCGACTAGTCTTAGTCTACGCAACAAAATAGTCCAGACTATAGAATAGTTACATAGAGACTATATTACAGACTATAAACTGGACTATGAACATATTTTATACAAAATACTAGATTATAGTACAGACTATAGACTATGTACTAGCCTAAGGTGCAAAATATTGACTTAACTATAGTCCAGACTGTAGATTAAACTATAGTTCATATTATAGACTTTAGACTAGATTATAGATTAGATTTTTATCTAAGATATAAAGTGGACTTTATATCAGAATATTGTATGATCTATGGACTAGCTTTTTAGTATGTTATAAAAATACAATTATTTCCTTAAAATATAAAAGTGTATTTTTCATTTTTTTTTTTTAGATTATAAATTACTAACAAAAAACTTTATAACAATTCTGTTTCTTTTTTGTTAAACCTTCAAGTTGCTCAAACTTAATTTATTTATTAACTTTTTGTTATTCTGAAAGTTATTTCGGTTAAATGACGACATACTTTTGACAGAGCCTGTTGTTGCTGTTGTTTACAACTTGATTTATAGTGTTTTCTGTTTATACTGGATAATTTTCATAGCTACTTCTTGTTCTTCTTTTTCTTATTCTACATATAAAACAAGAGATTTACTATTTAGTTGACCTTTTTAAAGTTGTATGAAAAATTATGAAAAAAAATTGTAATTTTATTTTTTGGTTACTTAAGTTGCTCCAATGTTCAGTTGGTTGCTTGTCTTATATGTTTCTGACACAAAAACAAAAATTTGAAATGATGTCATTCTCAGAGTTGTAAGGAAAAATATATGTTTTATTTGAATTTTTTTTTTATATAAAATTTAATTATTTGTTGTTTAAAATACAGTAGATATCTGTTTATTATCGGTTGTCTTATAAGTTAGTAATTAACAATTAATTGTTAGTATTTATTAATTATTTAGTAGAATTGTTTTCTTTATTGTTGTTGTTGCTTGAAAGTGAAGAAAAACATACAACACGTGTTGTTATTAGAATTTGTTTAACTGACCTCTCTATTCTCGATAAATTTATTAAAAAGTTTTTTCTTTATACTTAAGTTTAGGTCAAATGTTATTGAACCTTGAAGTTCTTAACTTGTTTAACTTGTCATGAAATTCTACTACCAACCTTTATAAAAAAAAACATTTTCTATTACAAAATTTTAAATTATACTTTTAAATATGAGTAAATGTAAATTTTAATATCTTCAATTTCAAAATTTTGTCTAGTTTTGTTAGTTACTTATTCTTTGCTATGTGGGCCTTTAGTATTTTTTAAAAATTTGCAAATTTAGATTCTATTATTACAAAATAACTAGTAAAATTACTAAGTTGAGGTGTAATAGTGGCATAAATAATTAGTTTTTTCTTATTATATTTACCCTATTATTTAACCGCTAATGGGTGTGTGTTTGAGTTGTTAAATGTTTACAAATTTTATTCACATATTCAGACAGAAAACGATTTAATAAACTAAACTATTGTCATGGCAATGAAGGCAGTAAAGTAAAGGAATTTAACAATTATTAAAATTTTATTTAATCTAGTCTATAGACTATAATCCGGCCTATATTCTAGTACATAGTCCAGTCTATAGTCTAGTCTATAGGCTAGTTTACATTTAAGTTTATATTCTAGATTATAGACTAGTCTATAGTCTAGTCTATAATCAAATCTATAGTGTAGTCTATAGTCTAGTCTATAGTCAAGTCTATAGTCTAGTATATCGTCTAGTCTATAGACTAGTCTACAGTCTAGTCTATAGACTAGTCTAAAGTCTAGTCTATAGTCAAATCTATAGTCTAGTCTATAGTCTAGTCTATAGTCTAGTCTATAGTCTAGTCTATAGTCTAGTCTATAGTCTAGTCTATAGTCTAGTCTAT
>NC_060954.1:13002854-13025233 GCF_022045245.1 Lucilia cuprina
AAGACTATAGACTGTTCTATAGTCAAGACTATAGACTGTTCTATAGTCAAGACTATAGACTGTTCTATAGTCAAGACTATAGACTGTTCTATAGTCAAGACTGTAGACAGTTCTATAGTCAAGAGTATAGACTGTTCTATAGTCAAGACTATGGACTGTTCTATAGTCAAGACTATAGACTGTTCTGTACTCAACACTATAGACTGTTCTGTACTCAACACTATAGACTGTTCCATAGTGAAGACTCTAGACTGTTCTGTACTCAAGACTATAGAATGTTTTATAGTTAAGACTACAGGCTATTCTATTGTCAAGACTACAGACTATTCTACAGTCAAAACTATAGACTGTTCTATAGTGAAGATTATAGACTGTTCTATAGTCAAGACTGAAGACTGTTCTATAGTCAAGACTATAGACTGTTATATAGTCAAGACTATAGACTATTCTATAGTCAAGACTCTATAGTCAATTTTAAAATTTTTGATAATATGGTTGAAAATCTCTTTAAAAATTATGTAAAGTTTTCTTATTTAATATCACTGCAAGTATATTTGAGTTGTAAGTTAAAATCTTGTCATTAATTTTTATAATAAAATTATTAAGTTTTAAATTTAATGAAAGTATAATAAGTTTAATATTTTTTAACTTTGTTTACAAATTTAAGTAAATTTATATATTTTTGAAAGCGCAACTAAAATTTTGTAAAATTATTTTATGTAATTATATTTAAAACTCTAAAAAAAGTAATTGTTTATATTTACACTACTATTTACATATATAAATTAACATTATTATATCTATCTAAAACTATTTATTATAAAAATTGAAAAAAAAAAAATTAAAAAAAAATTGACATTAGAAAACCCCAATTCATTCATTTATCCATAAACTATTTACATGTAACTTTATAAGAAAAAAACTTAAAATCTATCTAATGATCTATCAAATACAAAAAAAAAATACTATTTAATCTAACACTAAACAACAAAAAATATCTATAAAAAAGATTTCTCTTTAAGAAATCAATTCTTAAATGAAATTAGTTTTAGAATTATGCTGCAGGTTTTTCATTTGTTGCATTTCTTTCGGTCTCAAAAATACCAAAAAAAATCCACAAAAAATATCCTTCAATAATTAAATAAACAAAAAATTAAAGCTAAATGTTACTAAATCTATATAAATCTACAAAAAAGCAAACAAATTATATTAACACAAAAACATAAATCAAATTACATATTAAATAAATAAATAAAAACATAGTTACCATCTTAATGACGAAACTGATATGATTATACATACATACATATATACATCATAAAACAAAAATAAAACATTATCATCATGTATGAAAATAATATTTTAACATTTAAGTTATATTAATTAAATAATTAATTAAAATAAAGAAAAGAAAAATACGTATGAAAATCTCATATTTGATCATGGCGTAAAAAAACACACACACACACATACAACCAATTAGTTATTTAAGTATTCAAAATGATAAAATAAATACAAATAAATAATAATTATAATGAAAAATGTGAAAATATTTCATAAATAAAACAAAAAATCTTTAAAATGTATTAACAAAATGTTGTTTTTCTCAAAATCAAATAGGAAATTTTGACGACTTCTGAAGTTTTAACAAAAATAGTACTTTATTTTATACTAAAGACTAGAATACACTAAAGACTAGACTCTTAAATTGACTATAGGCTACAGTAGATTTTAAAATAGACTATAGACTGGAATATAGTCTAGATTATAAACTTGACTATAGACCATAGACTAGACTACAGATTAGACTATAGATTCCACCAGTCTAGTCGCTAGTATGATCTATAGTCTAATATATAACATGGTCTATAGTCTAGTATATATCATTAGTTTATAATAGTTTATACTCTAGCCTTTAGTCTAATCAATAGTCTAGCCTTTGGTTTAATCAATAATCTAATTTATAATCAAGTCTATAGTTTAGCCTATAGTCTAGTCTATAGTCTAGTCTACAGTATAGTCCAGCCTATGGTCTAGTCTATAGTCTAGGATATAGTCTAGTCTATAGTCTAGGATATAGTCTAGTCTATAGTCTAGGATATAGTCTAGTCTATAGTCTAGTCTATAGTCTAGTCTATAGTCTAGTCTATAGTCTAGTCTATAGTCTAGTCTATAGTCTAGTCTATAGTCTAGTCTATAGTCTAGTCTATAGTCTAGTCTATAGTCTAGTCTATAGTCTAGTCTATAGTCTAGTCTATAGTCTAGTCTATAGTCTAGTCTATAGTCTAGTCTATAGTCTAGTCTATAGTCTAGTCTATAGTCTAGTCTATAGTCTAGTCTATAGTCTAGTCTATGTCTAGTCTATAGTCTAGTCTATAGTCTAGTCTATAGTCTAGTCTATAGTTTAGTCTATAGTCTAGTCTATAGTCTAGTCTATAGTCTAGTCTATAGTCTAGTCTATAGTCTACCTATAGACATTAGATTAGACTACAGTGTAGTCTGTAGTCTAGTCTATAGTCAAGTCTGCAGTCTAGTCTATAGTCTGGTTTATAGTCTAGTCTATAGTCTAGTCTATAGTCTAGTCTATAGTCTAGTCTATAGTCTAGTCTATAGTCTAGTCTATAGTCTAGTCTATAGTCTAGTCTATAGTCTAGTCTATAGTCTAGTCTATAGTCTAGTCTATAGTCTAGTCTATAGTCTACCTATAGACATTAGATTAGACTACAGTGTAGTCTGTAGTCTAGTCTATAGTCAAGTCTGCAGTCTAGTCTATAGTCTGGTTTATAGTCTAATGTAAAGTCTAGTCAATAGTCCAGTTTATAGTCTAGTCTATAGTTTAGCTTAGTTGAGTTTAGCTTATTCTATAGTGCTATCAAAAGTCTACACTAGTCTATAGTCAAGTCTATAGTCCTGCCTATATTCTCAGTCTATTACCATGACTATAGTCTAATCTGGTGTCTAGTTTGTAGTCTTGTGTATAGTTTATAGGTCTAGTCTATAGTGTAGTCCACTCTCTAGCCTATAGTCTAGTGTGTACTCTAGCGTATAGTCTAGTCTTTAGTCTGGTTTATAGTCTCGTCTATAGTCTAGTCTATAGTCTGGTCTATAGTCTAATCTATAGTCTACTCTACAGTCTATTCTATAGTCAAGTTTATAATCAAGTTTATAGTCTAGGTATTATAGTGTAGTTTATAGTATAATCTAAAGTCTATTCTATAGCCTAATTTGCAGTCTAATTTATAGTTCGGTCTATAGTCTGATTTATGGTCTAGTCTATAGTTAGTTTATTGTCTAGTCTATGCCTGGTCTCGTGTATAGTTTAGTCATAGTCTATTTTTAAAGTATAGTCTATAATCTTATTTAAAGTCTGCTGTAGTCTATAGTCAAGTCTTGCCTATATTCTTGGGTTTAGTCTAGTCAATCAATCAATCCTATAGTCATGTCTATAGTTTATCTAATATCTAGTTTGTAGTCTTATAGTCTATAGTCTAGTCTATAGTTTAATTTATAGTTAATTCTATAGTAAAGTTTACAATTCCAGACAATAGTGTAAGCTATACCATAATCAAGACTTTCTGGACAATAGTCTAATCCAATTTAGAGTTTTTTAAATATTTTACTTTGGTAAATTAATATATAAACACTCACCTTTAAGAAGTTGTTAAAATTCTTTTAACAAACATATTTAAATCTGCGTATAGGTATGCAGTTATGTTAATGATTTCATTTTAGTTATATATTTATATCTTTTTATGATATATTTTAATATGTGTACAATGGACATGAATTATTTTAACCTTTTAGAAAAAATATAAAATACTGAAAACATTACAAACTAACAATAACACTTCACTTTTATTGATGGATGTTGCATTTTTTCTTAGTGGAAGGGGTGTTTATAACAAAAACAACACTATGTTAATGCACTTATTTATATTCACCCACTTGCACTCACTATTTCACTTGATATGCACTCATTTTTTTTTCTTGTTGCTTATATGCAAAAACAAACACAAAAACCTGCCGCCAAATTTCTTTTTTTCTTTCTTGCATTACAATTTTTTATGCAGTTTGTAGCTAACTTTCTAACACTTTTTCTCTTATTAATTTAACACTTTTCATAGATATTTTTATATAAATCTATTGAGCATTTATTAAATAACAAATATATGCAAAAATATTTTTAATAAAACGATTAGTTTACGCGTTAGATTAATTTGAAAATAATAATTAATCTCCTAACAAACGGTCTCTTTAAGAATTACTAAGAAACTAAAGATAAATGGAAGGGAGTAAATAGAAGGAATAGCGGATGTTATGGCCATTGTTGTTGTTATTATGTATTAATAAGGAGTAATAAATGCAAACAATAAGTGACATTAGCAAAGTTGGATAAATTAGTCAATACATTTTAACAAGTTAATAAGGAGTGAAAAGTAAGCAGACTAGGGACTAGACTATGGACTAGAATATGGACTAGACTATGGACTAGACTATGGACTAGACTATGGACTAGACTATGGACTAGACTATAGATTATACTATAGACTATACTATAGACTAGACTATAGACTAGACTATAGACTAGACTATAGACTGGACTATAGACTAGACTATAGACTAGACTATAGACTAGACTATAGACTAGACTATAGACTAGACTATAGACTAGACTATAGACTAGACTATAGACTAGACTATAGACTAGACTATAGACTAGACTATAGACTAGACTATAGACTAGACTATAGACTAGACTATAGACTAGACTATAGACTAGACTATAGACTAGACTATAGACTAGACTATAGACTAGACTATAGACTAGACTATAGACTAGACTATAGACTAGACTATAGACTAGACTATAGACTAGACTATAGACTAGACTATAGACTAGACTATAGACTAGACTATAGACTAGACTATAGACTAGACTATAGACTAGACTATAGACTAGACTATAGACTAGACTATAGACTAGACTATAGACTAGACTATAGACTAGACTATAGACTAGACTATAGACTAGACTATAGACTAGACTATAGACTAGACTATAGACTAGACTATAGACTAGACTATAGACTAGACTATAGACTAGACTATAGACTAGACTATAGACTAGACTATAGACTAGACTATAGACTAGACTATAGACTAGACTATAGACTAGACTATAGACTAGAGCATAGACTAGAATATAGACTAGAATATAGACTAGACTATAGACATGACTAGACTATAGACTACACTATAGACAAGACTATAGACTAGACTATAGACTAGACTATAGACAAGACTGTAGACTAGACTATAGACTAGACTATAGACTAGACTATAGACTAGACTATAGACTAGACTATAGACTAGACTAGACTATAGACTAGACTATAGACTAGACTATAGACTAGACTATAGACTAGACTAGACTATAGACTAGACTAGACTATAGACTAGACTATGGACTAGACTATAGACTAGACTATAGACTAGACTATAGACTAGACTATAGACTAGACTATAGACTAGACTATAGACTAGACTATAGACTAGACTATAGACTAGACTATAGACTAGACTATAGACTAGACTATATACTAGACACTTAGACTAGACTATAGACTAGACAATAGACTAGACTATAGACTAGATTATAGACTAAACTATAGACTAGACTATACCATAGAACAGACTATAGACTATACTGTAGACTAGACTATAGATTAGAGTATAGACTATTCTATAGACTAGATTATAGACTATAGATTAGACTATAGACCAGCTTAACTAATAGTCTATTCTAAAGTATTTATAAGTCTAGACTATAGATTTGACTACAGTCCAGACTTAAGACTAAACTATCGAATTTATTTATATTTTTAAACAATTATAATTTAATTTAAAGCATTAATAAAAAACTCTTTTCACTTCTTATTAATTTGTTCAAATGGTTTGACTAATTTATCCAACTCTGCAAATGTAACATTGCTTTTGCATTTACCATTCCTTATTAACAACATGATAACAACAATGGCAATGACTACCGCTATTCCTTCTACTTACTCCCTTCCATTCTTCTTTAGTTTCTTAGAAATGCTTAAAGTGACCGGTTGTGATGAGATTAATTATCGTTTTAAAATTAATCTAACGCGTAAAATAATCGTTTTCTTGAAAATATTTTTGCATTTATTTGTTTTTTTAATAAAGGCTTAATAGTTTTATATAAAAATATCCATGAAAAGTGTTAAATTTAATAAGAGAAAAAAGTGTTAGAATGTTAGCAACAAACTGCCTAAAAAAAATTGTAATGCAAGAAAGAAAAAAGAAATTTGGCGGCAGGTTTTTGTGTTGTTGTTGCATATAAGCAACAAGAAAAAAATGAGTACAAATCAAAAGAAAGAGTTAGTGCAAGTGGGTGAATATAAATAAGAGCATTATACATAGTGTTGTTTTTGTTATAAACACCCATTCCACTAAAAAAATATAATATCGGTTATTTAAAAATGTTTTTTTTAGAATTATATATATATATCAGTGTTGGCAAATGCAGTGTTTTTGTTAATTCGCAATATTTTTTAGTAAAACTTCATTTGTAGGTAAAAATTATTTCTAAAATGTTAAAATAATTATGTCCATTGTAGACATATTAAAATATTTAATAAAAACATATAAATATATAATTAAAATGAAATCATTAACATAACTACATGCAGATTTAAATATGTTTGTTTAAAGAATTTCAACAACTTCTTAAAGGTGAGTGTTTTTATGTTAATTTAACTAAGTAAAATATTTAATAATCTCTAAATTGATTAGTTCAGAGATTATACTATTGACTTGAAATTCTGCACTATAGACTAAATTATAAACTTAATTATAAATAATAGACAAGACAACAATCTTGACTATAGTCTAGACTATAGACTAGACTATAGACTAGACTATAGACTAGACTATAGACTAGACTATAGACTAGACTATAGACTAGACTATAGACTAGACTATAGACTAGACTATAGACTAGACTATAGACTAGACTATAGACTAGACTATAGACTAGACTATAGACTAGACTATAGACTAGACTATAGACTAGACTATAGACTAGACTAAAGACTATAGACTAGACTATAGACTAGACTAAAGACTATAGACTAGACTATAGACTAGACTATAGACTAGACTATAGACTAGACTATAGACTAGACTATAGACTAGACTATAGACTAGACTATAGACTAGACTATAGACTAGACTATAGACTAGACTATAGACTAGACTATAGACTAGACTATAGACATATAGACTATAGACTAGGACTATAGACTAGACTATAGACTAGACTATAGACTAGACTATAGACTAGACTATAGACTAGACTATAGACTAGACTATAGACTAGACTATAGACTAGACTATAGACTAGACTATAGACTAGATATAGACTAGACTATAGACTAGACTATAGACTAGACTATAGACTAGACTATAGAGACTAGACTATAGACTAGACTATAGACTAGACTATAGAACTAGACTATAGACTAGACTATAGACTAGACTATAGACTAGGACAATAGACTAGACTATAGACTAGACTATAGACTAGACTATAGACTAGACTATAGACTAGACTATAGACTAGACTATAGACTAGACTATAGACTAGACTATAGACTAGACTATAGACTAGACTATAGACTAGACTATAGACTAGACTATAGACTAGACTATAGACTAGACTATAGACTAGACTATAGACTAGACTAGAGACTAGACTATAGACTAGACTATAGACTAGACTACAGACTAGACTATAGACTATAGACTAGACTATAGACTAGACTATAGACTAGACTATAGACTAGACTATAGACTAGACTATAGACTAGACTATAGACTAGACTATAGACTAGACTATAGACTAGACTATAGACTAGACTATAGACTAGACTATTTACTAGACTATAGACTAGACTATAGACTAGACTATAGACTAGACTATAGACTAGACTATAGACTAGACTATAGACTAGACTATAGACTAGACTATAGACTAGACCATAGACTAGACTATAGACTAGACTATAGACTAGACTATAGACTAGACTATAGACTAGACTATAGACTAGACTATAGACTAGACTATAGACTTGGCTATAGTCTAGGCTATAGACTTGACTATAGTCTAGGCTATAGACTTGACTATAGTCTATGCTATAGACTTGACTATAGTCTATGCTATAGACTTCACTATAGACCAGACTATAGACTAGACTATAGACTAAACTATAGACCAGACTACAGCCTAGCCTATAGACTAGACTATAGCCTAAATTATAGACTAGACTATAGACTAGGTTACAGACTAGACTATGGACTATATTATAGATTAGACTAGACCATGAACTGGACCATAGATTAGACTACATATTTGACTAAAGACTAGTCTATAGAATATAATATAGACTAGGATATATACTAAACTATAGACTAGACTATGCACTAGGCTATAGACTGGACAGTTGACTGGATATTTGAGCGGACATCAGTCTGGAATATATAAGAGACTATAGAACGGACTTAAGTCAAGACAATAGGTCAACCTACATATGTATTAGACTATAAACTACCGTAGGGTCCACATTATGGACAAGTTTCTCTAGATTATGAGCAAAATCTTCCAAGTGTACTTGCTGATCTACAAAGCTCTTATTGAAATTAATTAAAAAATCACAAATATTTAGTACATTTTTATTATTTTCAAATGCAAATGTTAAATGATAAGGCACACGCTTCAGTGCGAAAAATTTTCAAATATTAAGTTAAGGCGTTCACTGAACTTTTTTTTAGCTAGAATAAATCGGCTATAAAACAATTTTATATTATGGCCTGTAGTATGATTATTTTAGAGAGTTTAATTTTTTGGGGTAAAATATAACTTTTCTTGAAAAAAAAATAAAAACAAATATCACACATGGACTCGGTCACTTAATTCTGTACATTTTATGCCATTTAATTACAGAGAAAGATAGAGAGAGAAAGATAAGAATTTTATCAGTTTAGAAAGCTTTTTAGGGTTGGCATTAGCTATTTTGGGATTTATATCGTGATACTTTGAACTTTGATAAACTTTTTTATAGTTAACACCTGTAGCATTGTACTTTTAGATTATTTGGATGGAATGGAACTTATAGATAGCTATGAAGCTTATAGAGAGCTATTCATTAAGATCTTTCAAATGTATATTAAAATCTAAACTCTATACAAATCTGAATTTTAAATTCCGATAATTTATTTGTTAGAATTCAGTGGACTCAAAATTGTATTCTATTTTTAATTCTATAGAATATTGTTTTTGAATCTAAAATTCCCACTATTTGGGTATTTTGAAATCTGATATTGAAAACCCTATATGGGGTGCAATGAGATTCATTCTAAATTGTTTAAATCAAATGTAATCCATTGTAAAAAAATGAGATTACTTTTCACTTTCAGTTAGATTAAACATTTCGAGCTAAAAACAACGCAATTTAAATTATTTCTCTAAAACAAAAAACAAATTTACAAAAAAAAAAAATAATGAGGTTAAACAAAAGATTTCTTTTAATTTTAATAGAAATTTTCTTAAGTTTTATTAAAATCAATGAAAGTGCCAAGATATTAGCAGTTTTTCCATTTCCCGGTCGATCTCAGTATATATTAGTGCAGCCGTTCTTAAAAACTTTGGCGCAAAGAGGTCATGAACTAACCGTTATTAATGCTTATCCCTCTAGAGAAAATATTAAAAATTATCGTGATATAGCGGTAATGGAAACTCATAATGTACAAGAATGTAAGCAACAGATTCTTTCTCTATATTATTTCTTAACCGAACAATTTTTTTAGTTTTTGTAAATGGAGCTCAGGAGCAGCGTAATTTGTGGAATGAAATGACTTTTCTATCGGATTTCTTTACCAATGTTACTCTCACCGTTATGAAAAATCCCCAAGTACAAAATCTACTAAAAACTGAAAGTTTTGATTTGGTTATACTGGAATCTGTTAATACCGATGCTTGGTATAGTTTAGGTGCACATTTTAAAGCTCCTATAATAGGTATATCATCCTACGGCACGGATCCCATAATCGATGAACTTTTAGGTAATATTTCGCCCTTTACCTATGTACCTTTAATGGCTACCGGTTTTACGGAGCAAATGTCTTATGTACAACGTATGCAAAATTTATTACGAAAAGTATTGGAACTAATACACAATCATTTGGTTCATGTACCGCGACATCAGCATATAGTGGATCATTATATGGCCCATATTAAAGAGCCCGTTTCAAAGCTGCGTCATAATATGTCTCTCCTCTTAATGAATCAACATTTTTCCTTAAGTTCTCCTCGTTCGTATGTCACTAATATGATTGAAGTGGGTGGCTTTCAAATACATCATGAGCCTAAACCTTTACCTAGAGAAATCTATGATTTCTTAAATAATTCCTCACAAGATGTCATCTATTTCTCCATGGGTTCTAATGTCAAAAGTAAAGATTTTCCTATAGAAACTCTACACATTTTCAATGAGGTATTCGCCTCTTTACCTTATAAAATATTATGGAAATTTGAAAATCCCCAATTACCCGGAAAACCAGACAATGTTTTAATCTCACCCTGGTTCCCTCAGGGAGATATATTGGCTCATCCTAAAGTTAAACTTTTCATATCACATGGCGGTCTTTTGTCTACATTCGAAACAGTATATCATGGTAAACCCATTTTGGGTTTACCCGTATTTTTCGATCAACAACAGAATGTTAATAAAGCTCAAAAGCAGGGTTTTGCTTTAAGGCTGGATTTTTCCTCTTTTAGCCGGGAACAACTGAAAAATACTATTCTGGAAATGTTAAATAATCCTCAGTATCGTCAAAGAGCTAAGGAAATTTCCATAAGGTACCACGATCAACCTATAAAACCCTTAGATTTGGCTATTTATTGGACGGAATATGTTATAAGACACAATGGTGCAGTGCATTTACAAAGTCCAGCTCAGAATATGGGCTATTTTCAGAAACATGGTTTGGATGTTTTAGCCGGTTTAGGGTTAATAGTACTAAGTGTTGTGATTTTCTTCAATTGGTTAATTGTTAAGATTTGTAAAGTTTTATTTGTAAACAATTCTATGAAAGTTAAAATTAATTGAAATAAAATATTTTCAAAATATAACCTACTAGTTTTTAACTTATTAAACAATCCACGTATTCTCTTTAAAAGATTTTTTATAAAATTAACATGAAAGCTTTGCTATCTAAAGCTTGTTTTGGTGCAAAAAACCATAACCAAGTACCCGAAATGTAAATTATGGTACTAATGAGTAACTAATTGGAGGGAGGGTAGTAAATGAAATTTTTAGTCCAACTAACTAACTAACTAACTAACTAACTAACTAACTAACTAACTAACTAATTAGACTATAGACTAGATCATAGACTATAGACTAGACTATAAACTAGACCATAGACTAGACTATAGACTAGACTATAGACTAGATCATAGACTACACTATAGACTATAAACTAGACTATAGACTAGACTATAGACAAGACTATAGACTAGACTATAGACTAGACTATAGACTAGACTATAGACTGGACTATAGACTAGACTATAGACTAGACCATAGACTAGACCATAGACTAGAATATAGACTAGACTATAGACTAGACTATAGACTATACTATAGACTAGACTATAGACTAGACTATAGACTAGACTATAGACTAGACTATAGACTAGACAATAGACTAGACAATAGACTAGACTAAAGACTAGACTATAGACTAGACAATAGACTAGACTATTGACTAGACTATAGACTAGACTATAGACTAGACTATAGACTAGACTATTGACTAAACTATAGACTAGACTATAGACCAGACTATAGACTAGACTATAGACTAGACTATATACTAGACTATAGACTAGACCATAGATTAAACTATAGACTAGACTATAGACCAGACTAAAGACTAGACTATAAACTAGACTATAAATTAGACTATAAACTAGACTATATACTAGACTATAGACTAGACTATAGACTAGACTAGACTATAGAGTAGACTATAGAGTAGACTATAGACTAGACTATAGAGTAGACTATAGACAAGACTATAGACTAGACTATAGACGAGGCTATAGACTAGACTATAGACGAGACTATAGACTAGACTATAGACTAGACTATAGACTAGACTATAGACTAGACTATAGACTAGACTATAGACTAGACTATAGACTAGACTATAGACTAGACTATAGACTAGACTATAGGCTAGACTATAGACTAGACTATAGACTAGACTATAGACTAGACTATAGACTAGACTGTAGACTAGACTGTAGACTAGATTATAGACTAGACGACACTATAGATTAGACTATAGACTATTCATTAGACTAGACTATAGAGTCTGTGCTATAGGCTAGACTATATAGTAGACAATAGTATACTCTAGACTAAAATAGAAGGGAATTAAACAACAAACAAATATGTTAGACTTAAAGAGCACTTACCAAAAAGTACCACATCAAAATGTAAACCCATCACTGGCATCAACATCAAAATGTTCAATGTACATAACATGGCATAATTAGAAGGGTGATATAGATAAAACAGTATGTATTTTACCAATAGTTGTTATTGTTTACATGTTATAATTGTTAGGTGTTTACATTTCATATGGCATTTTTGACAGTAATGTAATTCTGCTGTTGTAATGTTACAGTCACCTCTCTAATAATGCCATTGAGCATATGGAATTAAAAGCTGTTACTCCCCAAAACAGCAAACAAAAACATACGCATTAAAGTTAAACAAAAAGCTTTTTTTCACTCTCGCTCTTTAGCTCTCTTTCTCTCTTTTATGTTAAAGGCTTACTAAAACAAGCTCCACACAAATAAATACTAATAGAGTAAAGTGGAGTGTATTTCTTGGATACAATTTAGCATGTTTTGTGCTATTTTTGATGTGAGAAAAAAATATAAGAAACAAACACAAAACGACAACAACGACAAGTGGTGACCAAAGAAAAATAACAAAACATATAAACATAATAATATTCCACAGATTTTTATTTTAGTTTAGAATCAAACGTCAACGAGTAAGGTACGTGAGTGTTCGGCTATTTAGTTGAGGCCATTTTGTTGATATTTACTAGAATCAAAGTGTGTGTTGTGTGCTTTTTGTCAATTAATTACTCAGATACTTTAATTTGTTTTTTTTGGTAACTGCCATCAAGTTGCGGCAACTTGAAAAAATAAAAAAAAAATGCATTAGAAAAATGTTATAAATATAGATTTGAGCAAAAAAAAGAAAAAAAGTACAATAAATACATTGTAGCAAAATAAAAACGAAAAATTGAAAAATAATATAGAAAAAAAGTACAAAACAACAAACGCAAGAAGAAATGGAAAAATAAAAACAAAATGAAAATGAAATTTTAAAAGTGTGAACCGAAAAAAATAAAGAATTTATATGTAATAAATAAATAAATAAAAAAGTGTGGTCTTTAGTAAAATACAAATAAATTAACAAAAAATTTATAAAAATTATTTTGCTATAAAGAAACATTTAATAGAAAGTTTTACAAAAAAATACTTGAAATATTTTAAAAGATCTTGTGCAAAGATATAAATTTTGAGTGAATTTTGGGGAAAAAAATAAATAAATTTTATTAAAAAATATTTATACATTTTTGTTGTATTAAAAACCAAAAAGCCGCAAAACCCAAACAGCTGACATACATTACTAACACTCAAAACCAAAACCGTATTTCTTTTAAACAGCAATTTAAAAGAATTAATTTGTATGCCCTCCACCTAAAACTAAAGAAAGTTCTGTAAGTTTTTAAGACTATTCTATGGTCCATACCATAGACTATTCTATGGTCCAGACTATAGACTATTTTATGGTCCAGACTATAGACTATTTTGTGGTCCATACAATAGCTAATTCTAGACAAAGGCCAGACTAAGGGCTGTTCTATAGTTCGAATTATAGGCTATTCTATGGTCGAGACTAAAGACTATTTTATAGTCCAGATATAGGTCTGTAGTCCAGACTATAGGCAATTTTATAGACAGACTATTCTTAAGTCCAGTCTGTAGACTATTCTATAGTGCAGATTATAGACTATTAAATAGTCCAGACTAGGCTATTCCATAGTCCAGACTATAGACTATTCCATAGTTAAGTATAGACTATAGAATATTCTATAGTCTGGACTATAGACTTCTTTCTAGTCAAGGCTATAGGCTACTCTATAATCCAGACTATAGACTATTCTATTGTCCAGACTATAGACTATTCTATAGTTCAGACCATAGACTATTTTATAGTCCAGACTATATACTATTCAATAGTCCAGACTATAGACTATTCTATAGTTCAGACTGTAGACTATTCTATAGTACAGACTATAAACTATTCTATAGTCCAGACTACAGACTTCTTTCTAGTCAGGACTATAGACTACTCTATAATCCAGACTATTGACTATTCTATAGTCCAGATTATAGAATATTCTTTAGTCTAGACTATAGACTATTCTATAGTTCAGACTATAGACTATTTTATAGTCTAGACTATATACTATTCAATAGTCTAGACTATAGACTATGCTATAGTCCAGACTGTGGACTATTCTACAGTCCTGACTATAAACTATTCTATATTCCAGACTATAGACTATTCAATAGTCTAGACTATAGACTATGCTATAGTCCAAACTGTAGACTATAAACTATTCTATAGTCCAGGCTATAAACTATTCCATAGTTCAGACTATAGACTATTCTATAGTCCAGACAATAGACAATTCTATAGTCCAGACTATAGACAATTCTATAGTCCAGACTATAGACTATTCTATAGTCCAGACTATAGACTATTCTATAGTCCAGACTATAGACTATTCTATAGTCCAGACTATAGACTATCCTATAGTCCAGACTATAGAATATTCTATAGTCCAGACTATAGAATATTCTATAGTCCAGACTATAGGCTATTCTATAGTCACATTATAGACTATTCTATGATCCAGATTATAGACTATTCTATAGTTCAGACTAGAGACTGTTCTATAGTCCAGACTACAGACTATTCTATAGTCCAGACTACAGACTATTCTATAGCCCAGACTATAGACTATTCTATAGTCCAGACTATAGACTATTCTATAGTCCAGACTATAGACTATTCTATAGTCCAGACTATAGACTATTCTATAGTCGAGACTATAGACTATTCTATAGTCCAGACTATAGACTATTCTATAGTCCAGACTATAGACTATGCTATAGTCCAAACTATGCTACAGTTCAGACTATAGACTATGCTTTATTCCAGACTATAAACTATTCTATAGTCCAGACTACAGACTCTTCTATAGTCCATACTAAAGACTATTGAATACTCTATAGTCCATTTTATAGACTATTCTATAGTCCAGTTTATAGACTATTCTATATTCCAGACTATAAACTATTCTATAGTCCAGACTATAGACTATTCTATAGTCCAGTTTATAGACTATTCTATATTCTAGACTATAAACTATCCTATAGTCCAGGCTATAGACTATTCTATAGTCCAGACTATAGACTATTCTATAGCTATAGACTATTTTATAGAAAAGTCCAAACTATATACCAGACTATAGTCCAGACTGTAGACAAGACTAGAGTCCACACTATAGTCCAAACTATAGACTACAAAACCATATACTTTATTGATCAAAAAATGCTATAAGTTCTGCCTTTGCCTATTAATGAATGATGATGATGATTCAATTGCCGTGGGAACAGTAGATTTTTATTAAATAATGAATTCATTCCTTTTAAACGCTGAACCACTTCACTCTACTACACTTAATACTTAAATGTATTGGTATTTTATGACTGTTTGGCTCTTCTTGTTGTGAAGAGCCATAGCCAACCCGTTCAGTAGTTGATGACTGCATAAGGTTTTTCGTTATACGTTTTTTTTTAAGGCCAAGTTAATTGTTGAGATGTTGTTTACTATATAAAAACAAAATCTAAATAAAATAATATAAAAATATTACAATATAATAATAACAATTTAACAAATGAAATTTAAATATTTGTAATAGAAATAAATACAAAAACAATTAATAACAATTGTTTATAAATTTTTAAAAGATTTTATTAACAAAAAAAAAAATGAGTTATCTTAAAAAAAAAGTGAATTTTTTTTTGTTAAACAACCTTGTTAATTGTTTAGTGTTGTTGTATTCCTTTCTTATCAATATATAATTGAAAAAAAAAAAAAAAAATTAAAAATTTTTTGTATTAAAAACGGATGCCCTGTAGTCTATATAAAAAGCGTTAATTTTTTAATAATTATGAAAATAAATTATTTTAAATATGACAAGATTTACAGGGACTTGTTTAGTTTGTTTTATAGTTTAAACATCTTTCTTTCTGTTTTCGTGTTTTAACATACATAATTTCCGGTTTTGTTTTTCAAACTGTCTAAATAATAAAAAAAAAAACTGATTCGTAACAACAAAACCAAAAGCTTCCGTTGAAAACATTTGAAAACCAGTTATTGCTTTAATAGAGTACACTAAGAGAAAAAAGTTTGAAATGAAATTTCGTATTTTAAAATTTCGTCATCGATCTATTTGTATAAGAAACCATTATGACAAATTAAATAATAAAAATTATAAATTTCTTATTAAACAACACTTAAGAATGTTGTCGTCTGCCATTAGCAATACAACAATATACCCTGAGAATGATAAGAATTTTTATTGACAAATTTTATTAATATTTAATATGATTAGACATAAATACACACATTCATAACTTCATATACTTTCATAAATTTTTGATCTATTTATACAAAAAATTCACTTTTAAAGTAGTCGCTAATAAATAATTGAAATGTTTATTTATTGTCATCTATTCAAATCTTAATTGAGTGTTATCTTTACAAAAACATAAGTGTTTAAATGTTAGCAATAATAAGACAAAATAATATAAATCGAATAGATACAAAATTTAAGAACAAATATAAAAGACAACATATCAGCGTCTGGTTCATACTATAAACCAACCTATATTCCAGACTATAGGCGATTCACTAGTACAGACTATAGATTATTCTATAGTACAGACTAGATTATTCTATAGTCAAGACTATAGACTACTCAATAGTCAAAACTATAGACTACTCAATAGTCAAGAATATAGACTACTTTATAGTCAAGAATATCGAATAAACTATAGTCAAGACTATAGACTACGCTATAGTCAAGACTATAGACTACGCTATAGTCAAGACTATAGACTACTCTATAGTCAATACTATAGACCACTCTATAGTCAAGAATATCGACTACTCGATAGTAAGGAATATCGACTACTCGATAGTAAGGAATATCGACTACTCTATAGTCAATACTATAGACTACCCTATAGTCAAGACTATAGACTACTCTATAGTCAAGACTATAGACTACTATATAGTCAAGACTATAGACTACTTTATAATCAAGACTATAGACTACTCTATAGTTAAGACTATAGACTACTCTATAGTCAAGATTATAGACTAATCTCTAGTCAAGACTATAGACTACTCTATAGTCAATACTATAGACTACTCTACAGTCAAGACTATAGACTTTTCTATTATACAAACTATAGACTACTCTATAGTCAAAACTATAGACTACTCTACAGTCCAGACTATAGACTTTTCTATTATACAAACTATAGACTACTCTATAGTCAAGACTATAGACTACTCTATAGTCAAGAATATAGACTACTCTATAGTCCTGACTATAGACTACTCTATAGTCAAGAATATATACTACTCTATAGTCAAGAATATAGACTACTCTATAGTCAAGACTATTGACTAGTCTATAGTCAAGAATATAGACTACTCTATATTCAAGACTATTGACTATTCTATAGTACAGAATATTGGTTATTATATAGTCCAGGCTCTAGACTACTCTATAGTCAAGACTATAGAATACTCTATAGTCAAGACCATAGAATACTCTATAGTCAAGACTATAGACCACTCTATAGTCACGACTATAGACTTTTCTATAATACAAACTATAGAATATTTTATAGTCAAAACTATAAACTATCCTACAGTCAAAGTATAGACTACTCTATAGTCAAACTGTAGACTACTCTATAGTCAAGACTGTAGACCACTCTATAGTCAAGTCTATAGACTACTTTATAGTCAAGACTATAGACTACTCTATAGTCAAGACTATAGACTACTCTATAGTCAAGACTATAGACCATTCTACAGTCCAGACTATAGACTTTTCTATAATACAAACTATAGAATATTTTATAGTCAAGACTATAAACTATCCTACAGTCAAACTTTAGACTACTCTATAGTCAAGACTGTAGACCACTCTATAGTCAAGACTATTGACTACTTTATAGTCAAGACTATAGACTACTCTATAGTCAAGTCTGTAGACTACTCTATAGTCAAGACTATCGGCTACTCTATAGTCAAAAATATAGACTACTCTACAGTCAAGACTATAGCCTACTCTATTGTCAAGACTATAGACTTCTCTATAGTTGGGACTGTAGACTACTCTATAGTTGGGACTATAGACTACTCTATAGTCAAAACTATTGACTATTCTATTGTACAGACCTTTAGACTAATCTATAGTCAAGACTATATACTAATCTTTGGTCAAGACTATATACTAATCTATAGTCAAGACTATAGACTACTCTATAGTCAAGACTATAGACTACTCTATAGTCAAGACTATAGACTACTCTATAGTCAAGACTATAGACTACTCTATAGTCAAGACTATAGACTACTCTATAGTCAAGACTATAGACTACTCTATAGTCAAGACTATAGACTACTCTATAGTCAAGACTATAGACTACTCTATAGTCAAGACTATAGACTACTCTATAGTCAAGACTATAGACTACTCTATAGTCAAGACTATAGACTACTCTATAGTCAAGACTATAGACTACTCTATAGTCAAGGCTATAGACTACTCTATAGTCAAGACTATAGACTACTCTATAGTCAAGACTATAGACTACTCTATAGTCAAGACTATAGACTACTCTATAGTCAAGACTATAGGCTACTCTATAGTCAAGACTATAGACTACTCTATAGTCAAAACTATAGACTACTCTATAGTAAATACTATAGACTACTCTATAGTCTAGACTAGAGACTATTCTACAGTCCAGACTATAGACTTTTCTATAATACAAACTATAGACTTTTTTATAATACAAACTATAGACTATCCTATAGTAAAGACTATAGACTACTCTATAGTCAAGACTATAGACTACAGACTTTTCTATAATACAAACTATAGACTATCGTATAGTCAAGACTATAGACTACAGACTTTTCTATAATACAAACTATAGACTATCGTATAGTCAAGACTATAGACTACTCTATAGTCAAGACTTTAGACTACTCTTTAGTTAAGGCTATAGACTACTCCATAGTCAAGACTATAGACTACTCTATAGTCAAGACTATAGACTACTCTACAGTCAAGACTATAAACTACTCTATAATCAAGACTATAGACTACTCTATAGTTAAGACTATAGACTACTCTATATTCAAGACTATAGACTACTCTATAGTCAAGACTATAGACTGCTCTATAGTGAAGACTATAGACTGCTCTATAGTCAAGACTATAGACTGCTCTATAGTCAAGACTATAGACTGCTCTATATTCAAGACTATGAACTACTCTATAGTCAAGACTATAGACTACTCTATAGTCAAGACTATAGACTACTCTATGGTCAAGATTATAGACTACACTGTAGTCAAGACTAAAGACTATAGACTACTCTATAGTCAAGACTATAAACTACTCTATAGTTAAGACTATAGACTACTCTATAGTCAAGACTATAGACTGCTCTATAGTCAAGACTATAGACTGCTCTATAGTCAAGACTATGAACTACTCTATAGTCAAGACTATAGACTACTCTATGGTCAAGATTATAGACTACTCTATTGTCAAGACTATAGACTACTCTATAGTCAAGACTATAAACTACTCTATAGTCAACACTATAGACTACTCTATAGTCAAGACTATAGACTACTCTATAGTCAAAACTATAGACTACTCTATAGTCAATACTATAGACTACTCTATAGTCAAGATTATAGACTACTCTATAGTCAAGACTGTAGACTACTCTATAGTCAAGACTATAGACTACTCTATAGTCAAGACTATTGACTATTCTATTGTACAGACCTTTACACTAATCTATAGTCAAGACTATAGACTACTCTTTTGACTTTACTACAGTTCAGACTATACACTTTTCTATTGTCCAAACTATAGACTACAGGCTATTCTATAGTCAATACTGCGGACTACTCTTTAATCAAGACTATAGACTCCTTAATAGTCCACACGATATACTATTCTATAACCCTGACTATGAACTATTCTATAGTTCAGATTATAGACAAAACTAGAGACTAAACTATAGTCCAACGTAAAGAGCCTAGTCCAGCTAGTACTAGAGACTATTGTTCAGGCTATGGTCTAGAATATATCTTATATTATAGGCAGAATTGTAGTCTAGACTATAGTCCATCATACGGACTAGCCTATAGTTGAGACTATGGACTTGACTAAAGTCCTAGTTATAGACCAAATATAAAAATTAAATCATTATGTTTTATATATGAGAATTAAGCTAATCTTTATGGTGGAGGGTATAAAATGTTCGGACCCAACCGATAACTTAGCTTGTTTTTAAACTTTATAAAAACTACTACAAAAACAACAAAAATACTCTTAATTAATTTTTGTTTATTTTCTATTCTAGTAAATTTTACACTTTAGGTAAAATTCTATACAGAGCAACTTTACTCGCAATTTAACGAATTAGAAAATTATTTTTCAAAAAGTGCGTATATAATATAAAATATAATTTTATTTTGCAAAAAAAAAAAAGCAAAACTCATACATACACACTAGATAAACACAAAAAAAAAAAAATAAAACAAATTTACAATTGTACTGTCAGTCATATAAACATACAAACATACATACTTATGTTCATATGTATATTGCTAAATAATATTTTTAATATTTTTGCCAATTTTTGTTTTTTTTTTTGTATTTTTTATCTTTTATCTTTGTTTTGGCTTTCTTTTCTATTATGAATACTTTTTTGGCAGACAATTTGTCTTAGATTTCTTTTATGGAATAAAAAGAAAATAATTAACGAAATTTTTTTTTTTACTCTCTTGCAACAAAAACAAAAATTTTTATCAAAGTGTTTTAATAAAAATTTAACTAAAAATTGGTAAAATACGTTAATAACTTAATTTGAAAAAAAACAATAATAACATATTAACCTAATTACACTGAAACAAATTTAAAACGAAAAGCTTTGAAATTTAATAATTTAAAACAAATCAATTATAATTTTGCTTTTTTATTTCTTTTATAATTTAATAAAAATTAAAAAAAAACTTAAACCAAAAAAAAAAATAAAAACAAAAACAACAACAAATATAATTTTTTACAAAATTTTTAAAATTTGATTTCTTGCTGCCTGAACTTTTGTCATCTGTCAACTTATCATCAACTTTAAATCGGAATTTCTTTCATAAAATTTGTCTTCTTCATTATTACGTCTTGAAATGTAAGTATTTATTTATATTGAATATACACACATACACATGTATGTCTGTATGTTTTAGTAAACTTTTATAAATGCGTTTTTATATTTCTATTTTTCCCTTATTTTTAAACACCCCACTTACATATATACCCCCTTTTTAATCTATAGCTATTTCCAAACACTTGCTTTAACATAAAGGATTTCTTTCTATTTTACGTTTCACTTTTATATTAAACGAAAAAAAACATACCCTTATGTCACATAAAAGTGATTTCCTTTCGAATTCCTTTTGTCTTTTTCATAAAAAGATTTTTGTCAAAATTTTTTTACTCAAGAAAAATATTGATTTTTTTCTTCTCATAAAGCTTTAAAACTTGCGCCTGAAGGGTCAATTTTTTCAAAACAAAAGTTTCACTTTAAAATGTAAACAATTTGTGATGTTCTTTCGGTTTTAGGAGTGAATGTAATTTGACATTCTAAAGACTACAACATTGCCTACATTATATACCATAGAACATCATTGCCGAGACTATAGACTAGACTATATACTAGACTATAGACTAGACTATAGACTAGACTATATACTAGACTATAGACTAGACTATAGACTAGACTATAGACTAGACTATAGACT
>NC_060954.1:13025333-13040192 GCF_022045245.1 Lucilia cuprina
ATAGAACAGTCTATAGTCTTGACTATAGAACAGTCTATAGTCTTGACTATAGAACAGTCTATAGTCTTGACTATAGAAGAGTCTATAGTCTTGACTATAGAACAGTCTATAGTCTTGTCTATAGAACAGTCTATAGTCTTTGCTATATAACAGTCTATAGCCTTGGCTATAGAACAGTCTATAGTCTTGTCTATAGAACAGTCTATAGTCTTGTCTATAGAACAGTCTATAGTCTTGTCTATAGAGTAGTCTATAGTCTTTACTATACTATTTTATAGAACATAGTCGTGACTATACAATAGTCTATAGTTTTGAATACATAAGTCTAGTGTATCACAATCTCATTTATTTATGCCTTAAAGTATGCAAATGTATCTTATGGTTAAAAGTCTTTTTTATAATGTAACTGCCAATCATTTAAAATAGAAAAAATATTTTTTTTTTAATTTTCTTGATATAGGTAGAAGACTATTTTACATTTTAATGTTTGTTTAATTTTTTGTGATTTTTTTCTGGCATATTTTTACGTTTTTAATGCTAAATTTTTTCGTTTGATTTAAAATGAGACTTTTGTGCAAGTTTTAAAAGATTTGTGAATACTTCAACCAAAAATGCTTATTAACGCTTTAAGAGCATATTTAGCTCTTAGTTAAACTATGAACATTTTGACTATAATTTTTTGATTATCATTTTTTTCTTTAAAATTTGATTATGATGTTGGTCATGATTTAAATCAAAATCGTAACAATTTATGTATAGCTTACAATGATGGATCGGATAAAAATGTGGTAAACATGGTTTTAATTATGACAAAAAGTAGAACTGAATAGGAACAAGGACTGAACTTATACGATACTAGAACTAGAACTGCACTAGCATTGAACTAGTACTGAGCTAGTATTGAACTAGTATTGAACTAGAACTAAACTAGAACATAACTAGAACTGAACTAGTATTGAAGTAGTACTGAACTAGCATTTATTACGAATTGAACTGAAACTGAAGTAGAAATGAATTAGAACTAAAGCAGACCTGATATAAAGTTGAACTAGAACTGATCCGAAACTGAAATAGAACTGAGAAATAACATAGAACTGATCTAGAATTGAAATAGAACTGAACTAGAAATGAACTAGAACTGAATTAGAACTGAACTAGAACTGAACTAGAACTGAACTAGAACTGAACTAGAACTGAACTAGAACTGAACTAGAACTGAACTAGAACTGAACTAGAACTGAACTAGAACTAGAACTGAACTAGAACTGTGCTAGAACTGAACTAAAACTGAACTAGAACTTAACTACAACTGAACTAGAACTTAACTACAATTGAACTAGAACTGAAATAGAACTGAACTAGAACTGAACTAAAACTGAACTAGAACTTAACTACAACTGAACTAGAACTGAACTAGAACTGAACTAGAACTGAACTAAAACTGAACTAGAACTGAATTAGAACTGAATTAGAACTGAACTAGAACTGAACTAGAAATGAGCTAGAACTAGAACAGAACTAGAACTGAACTAGAACTTAACTAGAACTGAACTAGAACTGAACTAGAACTGAACTAGAACTTAACTAGAACTGAACTAGAACTGAACTAGAACTGAACTAGAACTGAACTAGAACTGAACTAGAACTGAACTAGAACTGAACTAGAACTGAACTAGAACTAAACTAGAACTGAACTAGAACTGGAACTAGAATTGAACTAAAACTGAATTAGAATTGAACTAGAACTGAAATAAACTTTTTGAAAATTATTAAAAATTTCGAAAACATTCACAAATCTTTTAAAACCTCAGTTATGTGTCATTATTTACTCTAAATTTTATGTAAATTCCTTATATACTAATAATATTTTTCAAATGCTCTTAGTTTGTGTAAAAAAAGTTTACTACATTTATAGCAGACATTTTGTTTTTTTTATATTTTATTTTTCATACACTACAATGAAATTGGAAAACATGTTTTTCATTAAATTTTTTTACGTTTTTATTATTTATATAGAATTGTTTTTGTTATGCCATTTACTAAATTTAAGAAAAAAATAAAAATTTTAAAAAAATAAAAAAAAAATTATACAAAAAAACTTATTTTAATTAGACATACAATTAGGAGCAGTTAGAGGCGAAGAAATTAGAAAAAATAAAGAAACAGGTTGAGTTATAATTTTAATATAAATTAATTTGTAAATTTAATAAAATGACAGTTTTTACATGAGAAATTATTAAAATAAGTTTTTTTTAAAATTATTTTTTAAAAGTCTTGGGTTGCCTTAATCCCGTCTTTAAACTGCTTTAAAGATGAATTTATAAATACAAATACTTTTCCGTTTTTTTTTTATTTAACATTAATATTATTACATTATGTAATATTTTAATATTTTCTTTTATTTAAAATTTATGAGACTTTGTTTTTTATTTTTATTAAATTTAATTTGTTTTATATTTTGTGTAGTTGTTGTGTGTTGTAATCGTTTGTTATTTTTGCAAATCGTTAGACGCTTTATTTGTGGGATTTAGCTAAATTTTATTTTTATAATTTACGTTTTTTTAACTTTTTTATTTTATCTAAATATTTTTTTTGTTTTTGTCATAAAAAATCATTTAAAATTCCAAAACTTATTTATAAATAATACAAAAATTAATATTCAGTTCATTTATTTTTTTTATATATATAAAATTGTTATTTGTTGTTGTTTTTGTAAATATTTCCTATATATTTGTTTTAATCTTAAATAATTTATTTAGTGTGTTTTTCTCTGGTTTTTATTTAAAAGAATTAAATGATATTTTAGTTAAAACGAAGATGGGTTTGGTGTTGCATGAGGAGTGAGTGTATGAGTTTAAAAGAAGATGTTTTTTTTTTTTGAGAATTTAAGAAAACTTGATTTAATTCTTTAGCTTTAGAAAGATTTTTTATAAAAATTTTATTCAAAAATTTCTAATTCTACGAAAGGTTTCTCAGTTCCACATATGTTCCATAGGATATTCAATGAAACGGTGAATGTGCAGAGAAATGAAGTCTTCTACAAGACGACTTTCGTTGTACGTCCTGTAATTGAAAATTTTTCTGTAAAGAACTTTAAAAGCTGCAATGAATCAACGGATTTAACAAGCATACGTTTAACTAGGATTAGCTCATTCTGACATTTTCGATCTATTCCATGTTCATTCTTAATTGAGTTTAATTACACAGTCCTATCATTTAGTGTTGAAGAATTCACATCAGTTGTTCTCTATTTTCATATCATACTCTCTGTTTCTCTCTATCGTTCTTTAAAGTTCAATTTTAACTCAATCCAACCTATGGCAAACCAAAAAGTTTTCTCATGATGCTATTAGTTTAAAACAGAAGTGTCGTCCATACTTAGAATCAAACTCTAGAGGTCATTACATTCACTAGCGGTTTATGAGAACATTATCAGAAATTGACTCATTACATATCGTTTTAGAGGAAGTTGGCATGCTATTCCATAGGCTAGAGAACACAAGAGTCATCAAAACTTAAAACCAAACTCTAAAGACCATTGCATTCATTAGAGGCTTGAAAGAACATTAACACAAATTAACTTTTCGGATTTCATTTTAAAGGGGGAGCTGGAAGTCTTTTCTAATAGGCTAGATAATAGACAAAAGACTACAAGATAGAAAATAGACTTGACTAGTTTTTAACTAACCCTGTCATCTAGTCTAGTATATAAAATACTCTTTAGTCTAGTATACAGTAGATTTTTTAATTTAGTCTGTAGAGTATTTCATCGTCTAGTTTATTGTTGTTTTAGTGGCTTAAGAAAACAGTTTATGAAATTAATTCATCAGTTATCGAAGAAGTTAAAAGTCTTTTCAATAGAGAATTAAGTTTTCAATGGTCTAGTCTATAGACTGGTCAAAAGACAGTAACTAGACTAGTTTAAACATACAAGACAGTTTGCAGACATGGTTATAAACTAAAGCTTATCCATTAACTAATCAAAAGACCAGGAGATAGACCATAAACTTGACTAATTAGTCTATTGTTATTCCTACAATCTAGTCTAGTAGTCTTTAGTTAAGTATAAACCAAGTCTACAGTCTAGTCAATAGTCCAGTATATAGTCTAGTCTATTGTATAGTTTATTCTACAGTCTAGTCTATAGTCTAGGATATATTCTAGTATATAGTTAAGTCATGTCTATAGTCCAATTGGCAGTATAGTCTATGGTCTAGTATATAGTCTAATCTAAAGTCTAGTCTATAGCCGAATCTATAGTCTAGTCTATAGTCTAGCCTTTTTTTAGTCTACAATCTAGTCTACAGTCTAGACTATAGTCTAATCTATAGTCTATAATCTAGTCTATAGTAGTCTCTAAAGCCCAATTGTAGTATAGTCTATAATCTAGTCCATAGTCTAGTATTTAGTCAATTCTAAAGTTTAGATTATAGTCTAGTCTTTAGTCTAGTTTATAGTCTAGTCTATAGTCAAGTCTATAGTCTAGTATTTGGTCAAGTCTATAGTTTAGTATTAAGTCTAGTTTATAGTCTAGTTTATAGTTTAGTTTTTAGTCTAGTCTATGGTCTAGTATATAGTCTAGTCTATAGTCTAGTCTATGGTCTAGTTTATAATCTACTTTATAGTTTAGTCTTTAGTCTAGTCTATAGTTTGGTCTTACTTTAGTCTATAGTCTAGTCTTAGTTTTAGTCTATAGACTAGTCTTAATATTAGTCTATAGTCTAGTCTATATTCTAGTCTATAGTCTAGACTATAATTTAGTCTATAGTCTAGTCAATAGTGTAGTCTATAGTATATTCTATAGTTTAGTTTATAGACTAGTCTATAGTCTGGTCTTAATTCAAGTCTATAGTCTAGTCTATATTCTAGTCTATGGTCTAGTCTATAGTCTAGTCCATAGTCTAGTCTATAGTCTAGTCCACAATCTAGTCTATAGTTTAGTCTAAAGTCTAGTCTATAGTCTAGTCTTAGTTTAGTCTATAGTTTAGTCTATAGTCTAGTTTATAGTCTAGTCTCTAGTTTAGTGTAGTCTATATCTATTATTTAGTCTTGTATATAGTCTGTAGGTTAGGCTATAGTCCAGTCTATAGTCTAGTCTATAGCCTAGTCTATAGCCTAGTCTATAGTCTAGGCTATAGTCTTGTCTATAGTCTAGGCTATAGTCTAGTCTATAGTCTAGACTAAAGTCTAGTCTATAGTCTAAGCTATAGTCTAGTCTATAGTCTAGGCTATAGTCTAGTCTATAGTCTAGGCTATAGTCTAGTCTATAGTCTAAGCTATAGTCTAGTATATAGTCTAGTCGATAATCTAGTCTATAGTCAAGTCTGTAGTTTAGTCTATAGTCTAGTCTGTAGTCTAGTTTATGGCCTGCCTATAGTCTAGTTTACTGTCTAGTCTATAGTCTAGTTTATAGTCTAGTCTCTAGTTTAGTGTAGTCTATATCTATTATTTAGTCTTGTATATAGTCTGTAGGTAAGGCTATAGTCTAGTCTATAGCCTAGTCTATAGTCTAGGCTATAGTCTAGTCTATAATCTAGGCTATAGTCTAGTCTATAGTCTAGGCTATAGTCTAGTCTATAGTCTAGGCTATAGTCTAGTCTATAGTCTAGGCTATAGTCTTGTCTATAGTCTAGGCTATAGTCTAGGCTATAGTCTAGTCTATAGTCTAGACTATAGTCTAGTCTATAGTCTAAGCTATAGTCTAGTCTATAGTCTAGGCTATAGTCTAGTCTATAGTCTAGGCTATAGTCTAGTCTATAGTCTAGGCTATAGTCTAGTCTATGGTCTAGGCTATAGTCTAGTCTATAGTCTAGGCTATAGTCTGGTATATAGTCTAGTCGATAATCTAGTCTATAGTCAAGTCTGTAGTTTAGTCTATATTCTAGTCTGTAGTCTAGTTTATGGCCTGTCTATAGTCTAGTTTACTGTCTAGTCTATAGTCTAGTTTATTGTCTAGTCTATTGTCTAGTCTATAGTCTAGTCTGCGGTCTATTCTGTAGTTCAGTTTATAGTCCAGTCTATAGTTTAGATCTAACCATTAGTCTAAGCTATCTACTCTCTCGTCAAGTCTAGTTTCTATTTAATGTTGAGGCTATATAACTCATCTTAATTCAAAGCTAAAGAATTAATTTCACACAGAATTATATAGTATACATATATTGAAATACATATATGTATTGTAGTATATATTTAAAAGATTTGTTTTTTTTATATTTATTTTACAAAGTATAAAAATGTATTAACTAAAATAAAAAACCAAACTAAATATATATAAGAATTATTTTAATAATTATATTTTTTTATGTTAAAATGCCTTAATCAAAAATGGTTTGTTTGTGTTTGTTTTGCGAACTATTTTTGTTTTCTTTTTGTATATTTTATTTTTAAATTTTGTTTTATATATTGATTGTTTTATTAATTTTAATTAATATTATTATTATTAATAATATTTATTTTATTTTTTTTTAATAATATAATATTATAATGTATTGGTAAGTTAATAATTATGTATATAGTATAGTATGTATAAGTATATATATGTATATGCTTAAATTGTGTTTTAATTTAATAATTGCCTTACATATATATAAAAAAAAACATATTTTTATTATATTTATTAATAATTATTATATTAAATGTATATTTATATATAAAAAAACACATTTTTTATGTTTTTTTTTCTTTTCTTGTATTTGTTTTTAAGTTTTTTTTGTTTTTAGGGTAAAAAAAAATGTTTTAGCAGTTTGTTGCTGTTTGCTCTTCTACTGTCTCTCTTCTTGTGTTTTGTGTATTCTATGCATTTTATGTTAAATGGGGTTTCTTGTTGTTTTATATATATATTTTATGTATAAAATACGTTTATTTATTTATTAATCAGATCCAAATTTATTTACCTAAAGATAATTATTTTATCTTCTGTTAAATTCAGATTTGATAGCTGTAAAAGAAAATTTATAGAAAAATTTTAAATGTTTTTTCTTGAAAAACTATATCAATACCAAACTTACCATCTATGATTTCTTGTTTAACTTTTTGTAGTTCTTGTTTCATTTCTCTTACAATTTCAGCCTTTAATTGTTCCAAATCACTGCCCGATAATGCTACCGATAAACTATCGCCATTGACCTGCTGGTAGTTATTACAAATATTATATTTATTATTAGTTGTACATGTGAAAACGTAAATTTTATTCACTTCTTTCATTACCTTAAGTATCGTTTCTTCACTTGCACTGCCGAAACGTTTGCGCATGGGTCTGGGTGATTCACCGCCACTATTCGATGTATTATTTGAATTAGCATTGGAATTGCTGGAATTTGAATTGCCCAATTTATGTGGCAGAGTATTGGATTTTTCCCAGGGTCTCTGTTTAACTTCGGGTTCCGGCTCGGGCTGTGTAACAAAAAAACAAGAATTAAAGCAATTTTTTTATAATAAACATATCGAATTTTTGATTCTTTTTAAACATTCCGCAAAAACACAAGAGTAAACACATGCCGCTATCACGAATATTCCGAGAATTATTCTTTATCGTAAAATAGTTTACTCACTTCTTTCTTTTCAGCTTGAGCACGTCGTCGTGCTAACGTTTTGGCCATTTCATCCATCATAGAGGCCATGCCATTAGTACTGCGTCCAATGGTACCATAATTACCGCTGCCACCGCTTGGAGTACTGCTACCACTATTCTCTGTAGGAGCTGGGGTAGACTGCAAGAGAGAAACAATTATATTTTATACTGAACTTAACAAGAAACGAACTAGAACTGTGCTAGAACTGGAACAGAACTAAAACTGAACTAGAAATAAACTAGAACTGAACTAGAACAGAACTAGAACTGAAATAGAACTGAACTAGAACTGAACTAAAACTGAACTAGAACTGAACTAGAACTGAACTAGAACTGAACTTGAACTGAACTAGAACTGAACTAGAACTGAACTAGAACTGAACTAGAACTGAACTAGAACTGAACTAGAACTGAACTAGAACTGAACTAGAACTGAACTAGAACTGAAATAGAACTGAACTAGAACTGAACTAGAACTAGAACTGAACTAGATCCAAAAGGAACTTGAACTATAATTTGTATTTCAAATCATATTTTGTTCTTAGTTTTTTTCAGCAATTTATGAGCTCTATACATAGTCGCCTTGACTGCAACTACTTTGTTTATGTAATTTGTTAATTAAAATGAATGGGAGAACAGAAAATAAACCATAATCCGCATACGATTGTAATCTTAATGTAATTATACTTAAGAACCTACACTTTTAAATTTGGGTTGGGCAATTTAGTTGAAAAGCTAATTAGAGAGTAATGTGTATGTTTTCAGAATAAATACAAAAATGTAATTCTAAACAACATAATTTATACTTTAAATCCACTGGACATTAGACATAATAGAAAATTTAAAATGAAATAAATAAAACTGAAATATATTTACAAAAATTTAAAAAAAAGCCCAGTAGTAAATTATAGTTGTAAATAAACTCGTAACATTGTAATAAATTTTTGAAAAGGAAAAGCCAAAAGTAAATAAAAATAGATAAATAAAACAAATGGAAACAATAAATACAGAAAAATCAGTCAAAACTAACCTGATTTGGTTGTGGTGGATAACCGGCAGCATTGACCATTTGTTGTGAGGCATAAATAGAATGTTGTTGCTGCTGCTGATGTTGAGACGGTTGCTGTGGTTGTTGCTGCTGTTGCAGCTGTTGGGGAGCATGATATTGTGTTTGACCTGGTGCTGGTGGTGGTTGTTGCATTTGTTGTGTTGACTGTTGTTGTTGCTGCTGCATACCACCATTCTGAGTTGGTCCATTACCAGTATGACCATATAGAGCTTGTTGTTGCTGCTGCTGTTGTTGCTGTAGCATTTGTTGTTGTGGCTGGGGAGCCGGTGGAGCACTAAGGGAATTCCTTTAGTGTTTTAATGTTTGTAGGCAAAATAATATTTTTTTGTTTGCGAATTTGTTTTTTTTTTGTATTTTTTATGTATACAATTTTGAGCCAATTTATGTTTTAGGAGCGAAATGGAATAATATGGGAGTGTGCAAGTGACAGTGAGAATGAGTGACATTACCAACAAGGACACAGAATTGAAAATTAAAACAGATAACAAACAATTTTGAAAAATAAATAAAAAACAAGGAATTTTTTTAATAATAAAAAGGAAACAGGAAAATTTGTTATTTTATGGGATGGTTAGTTTAGTGTTTACAAATGTGTACGTGTGTGTGTGTGAGTTTCAAGTGTTAACACATGTTTTAAAGTAACAATTACAAAAGTGTTAAAGGTGATGACAGTTGTTTGTTGTTTTTTTTTTTCAATTTAAAGTTGACATTAGTAGGCAAGCGTTGTTTTTGATTTTGAAATATTTGTTGGGTTGATTTGATTGATTGATTTGTTTGATAGTTTAATTTAGCAAATGACAAAGTTTACATTTAAATGGCGTTTAGATGACGTTGAACATTGTTGAGATTTAAACACAAATTTACCAACAAAAAGAAAGAAAGAAAAAACAGAAAAATACGAAAAAAACATATAAATAAAAGAAGAAGAAATGCATTCTAGTTGAGTACAAATTATAGAAGTACATGGTATACATATATCTAAGAAATAAACAACTAGCAATTACAACATTAATAACATTTAGTTTTAACACAAAGAAGAGATGAAAATAATGGAAATTGTTTTTACTTTTTAGTTTAGTTTCAATTCTGATCAAGTTTAGTTCTGGTTCAGTTCTTTTTCAATTCTATTTCAGTTCTCGTTCAGTTCTAGTTTAGTTCTAGTTCATGTCTAGTTCAGTTCTAGTTCAGTTGTTGTTCAGTTCTGGTTCAGTTGTTGTTCAGTTCTGGTTCAGTTTTACTTTAGTTCTTGTTCCGGTTTAGTTTAGTTCTAGTTCAGTTCTAGTTCAGTTCTAGTTCAGTTCTAGTTGAGTTCTAGTTCAGTTCTAGCTCAGTTCTAGTTCAGTTCTAGTTCAGTTCTAGTTCAGTTCTAGTTCAGTTCTAGTTCAGTTCTAGTTCAGTTCTAGTTCAGTTCTAGTTCAGTTCTAGTTCAGTTCTAGTTCAGTTCTAGTTCAGTTCTAGTTCAGTTCTAGTTCAGTTCTAGTTCAGTTCTAGTTCAGTTTTAGTTCAGTTCTAGTTCAGTTCTAGTTAAGTTCTAGTTCGGTTCTAGTTCAGTTCTAGTTCAGTTCTGGTTCAGTTTTAGTTCAGTTCTAGTGAAGTTGTTCTTCAGTTCTACTTTAGTTCTTCTTCCGGTTTAGTTTAGTTCTAGTTCAGTTCTTGTTCAGTTCTAGTTAAGTTCTAGTTCGGTTCTAGTTCAGTTCTAGTTCAGTTCTGGTTCAGTTTTAGTTCGGTTCAGTTCTTGTTCAGTTCTAGTTCAGTTCTAGTTCAGTTCTAGTTCAGTTCTAGTTCAGTTCTAGTTCAGTTCTAGTTCAGTTCTAGTTCAGTTCTAGTTCAGTTCTAGTTCAGTTCTAGTTCAGTTCTAGTTCAGTTCTAGTTCAGTTCTAGTTCAGTTCTAGTTCAGTTCTAGTTCAGTTCTAGTTCAGTTCTAGTTCAGTTCTAGTTCAGTTCTAGTTCAGTTCTAGTTCAGTTCTAGTTCAGTTCTAGTTCAGTTCTAGTTCAGTTCTAGTTCAGTTCTAGTTCAGTTCTAGTTCATTTCTAGTTCAGCTGAGGTTCAATTCCCGTTAAGTTCTTGTTCACTTCTAGTTATATTCTAGTTCAGTTTTAGTTCACTTCTAGTTCTGTTCTGTTTTACTTCTATTCTAGTTCCGTTCTAGTTCTGTTCTATTACTGTTCTATTTCTGTTCTGGTTCTGTTTTGGTTCTGTTCTTGTTCTTGTTCTGGTTCTGTTTTAGTTCTAATCTAGTTCTGTTCTGGTTCTGTTTTGGTTCTGATCTAGTTCTGTTCTGGTTCTGTTCTGATTTTGTTATGGTTCTGTTCTGGTTCTGTTCTGGTTCTGTTCTGGTTCTATTCTGGTTCTGTTTTGGTTATGTTCTGGTTCTGGTCTGGTTCTGTTCTTGTTCTGTTTTTGTTCCGTTATTGTTCTGTTTTGGTTCTGTTCTGGTTCTGTTCTGGTTTTAGTTCTATACTAGTTTACACCAGGTTCTGTTCTTTTACAAGTTTCCATTAGTTTTTTCTCTTCCTACAAATTTGCTCAGACTTAAAACAAATGTTCCTCTTTTTAATAATGGCTCAATTGAAAACTGATTACTAACCTGCTAGTACGATGATGACCCTGCTGTGGTGTCGGTGGGCTTTGTGGAATATTATTTTGATTTGTTTGTGAAGTTGGTGTTTGAGCCGATGGTGTTACCTGGCCGGTAATCTGTTGTTGTTGTCTTAAAATGGCAGCATCTTCACTGGTCATGGTACGATAGCCCATATCCTCCTCATAACTATTGCCATTCATAGGCTGGCCAGGATTGTTGGGCACACGACCGCTGAGAACCTAATGAAAGAGGAATTCCAAATTTTTTAAGTTTTTCCTTCTATTGATTTCATTACAACTTACATCTAATGCATGCATCATAGCCCGAGCAAATGCCTCAGCATCATTTTGACTGGAGAAATTTAGGCCATAAACATATTTCGAATCGCGCCATTGATGAAATGTGGCAGTGGCTTGATTATATTTCAGTCCTTTTAAGATGGAACAATTAATTACAACTTCATGATCTTGTAATTTACGTCCCACCACACGAAATGTATTATTCTGTTGATGATGATAGATTTGGACCTTACTGAGACCTGATGAGGTGCCCGATGGTACCCATTTCTTTTGGTTATCATCGTAAACCATAACGGAGGCTCTAGCTCCGATAATACTTTGTTCACTGTAATGATAGAGAGTAATATTAAGAAATTAAAAAAATGTTTAAACAAGTTATTAAAAAGAAATTGTTATAAATTAGTTTTTTTAGTTTAAAAGGTTCATTGTACCATTTAATAAATTAATTTTAATAATATTTTTTGTTTTAGTTGTTGCAAATTAATAATAGTTAAATATAAAGTTGTAGTTTTGGTTTAGTTTAACAAATTAAAAAATTTCAAAATGTTGGCAGAGGCTTTTTTAAAAGTTGCGTTTTTTATATCTGATAGCGAAATAGTTTATGAAGAAAATTAAACAAAAAAAAGAAAACAATTATAAATGAAAAACAACAATATTATAAACAATTAATTACAGTTACTTTAACTAATGAAATTTGAAATTGTTGAGCATTAAGAAAATTAAAATTTTTTATTATTACAATTGTTGTGAGTTATAATTAAAAAAGCTGTGTTTAATGAGAAACAATTTGCGAAATTGTTAATTATCTATGCGGGAGTGATGACATATAAAATTTTTGAATATAAAACATTTTATAACAAAAGCTATCACGCTATTAACTAGTCAGGAGATTTAGTTTAGTAGGCTCAACTAGGAGTGGATTTAATGACCTCATAAAAGACTTTAATCATAGTTTTACATTTCTAATATTTTCTACAAAATGAGATACTTTTAGAACAATATGTATTTAGTTAAGTTCTAGTATTAGTTCAGTGCTAGTTCTGTTCTAGTTCAGTACTAGTTCAGTTCTTGTTTAGTTCTAGTTCAGTTCTAGTTCAGCTCTAGTTTAGTTCTAGTTCAGATGTAGTTCAGTTCTAGTTCAGTTCTAGTTCAGTTCTAATTCAGATCTAGTTCAGTTAAAGTTCAGTTCTAGTTCAGTTCTAGTTCAGTTCTAGTTCAGTTCTAGTTCAGTTCTAGTTCAGTTCTAGTTCAGTTCTAATTCAGTTCTAGTTCAGTTCTAGTTCAGTTCTAGTTCAGTTCTAGTTCAGTTCTAGTTCAGTTCTAGTTCAGTTCTAGTTCAGTTCTAGTTCAGTTCTTGTTCAGTTCTTGTTCAGTTTTAGTTCAATTCTAGTTCAGTTCTAGTTCTAGTTTAGTTCCAGTTCAGTTCTAGTTCAGTTCTATTTCAGTTCTAGTGCAGTTGAAGTTTAGTTCTATTTAAATTCTAGATCTGTTTTATTTGTTTTTGATAGGTTGTAAAAAGTGTCTTAAAAACTCAATTTGAATGTATAAATTTATGTAAAATTTCTTAAAAGTATATAATCACCATGTGTAGCAATTATTCTTAAGTATTTACATATTCCAAAACTATTTTATTTAAATTTATTGCATGGAGTTTTTCAACAGAATTTTTTCTATTATTTAAATTTTCATTATTTCTTTATTTTATTTCCTTTTTTCTCATTTCATTTCATGCCTGAACGCTTTTCCAACCTTTTAAAAAATAAAAATCATAAAAATTATAAATAAAATAAAAAAACTACTGCTTGATCCTATCATCAATTGAATAAAAAATAAACTTCCTGCTAATTTGTAAACTACCCATCAATGTATAAAATACCAAAAACAACAATTTCCAATCTGGCTGAATGATTTTCAAAAAACAAACTATTGTTATGCCTCCTACCTTTTATGTTGAATCCTACCATTCAATCATATGCAAAATATCAAACAATATCAACTTACAGTATCAACAATCCCACTATGTTCTATCAAATTCTAATCCCAATCTTAATATGCATCAATATTCACAACAGCAGACCGGAGTAATGCCACCAAATGTGTCACAGCCTCCCATGCCGCCACCGCATCAAAATCAAAACGGTGGCGGACCAATATATGTGTCTTCACAGCAACAATTGTGTCCAGGTATACCAAATTCACAGAGCGCCAATAGTGTGGTCTATGTCAGTCAAACACAATTGGGTGGAGGCGGCGGTGGCATACCCATGCCGCCACAACCACCCCAACCACCAGCCATGCCCAATGGACCACCCGTACCACCAAATGCTTATGGTCAAATGAATGGCGGTGGTCAGGTACAGCAACAGGAGAATCCCTATGGTCAGGTGCCTGCTGCACCACCCATGATGCCGCAGCAGAATAGTGCTCCCGGTGGTAATGTACCTATGCCGCCACCACTTAATCGCATGAGCAGTACTGGTGGTGGTCCAGTTGGTGCTCCTAATGCCGGGGCACCAGCTCCGCCACCGCCACCAACATTTGGTGGTGCCGCCCCCCAAATGTTCAACAATAATGCAAATACTGTCAGTGGTCCAGCAGCACCACCTCCACCACAACCACCCGCTCCTCCAGCACCACCTGCTATGGGTGGAATGAGCGGTGGCGGTGGGGGACCAGCAGCACCTCCACCACCGCCACCACCTCCCATGGGTGGCATGGCAGCCAAAAAAGATGATCCTCAGGCGGATTTAATGGGCTCATTGGCGGCTCAATTGCAACAGGCTAAATTGAAGAAGAAGGTGAGTTGTGGTTCAGTAATAGATCAGTTCTAGTTCAGTTCTAGTTCAGTTCTAGTTCAGTTCTAGTTCAGTTTTAGTTCAGTTCTAGTTCAGTTCTAGTTCAGTTCTAGTTCAGTTCTAGTTCAGTTCTAGTTCAGTTCAGTTCAAGTTCAAGTTCAAGTTCAGTTCTAGTTCAGTTCTAGTTCAGTTCTAGTTCAGTTCTAGTTCAGTTCTAGTTCAGTTCTAGTTCAGTTCTGGTTCAGTTCTAGTTCAGTTCTAGTTCAGTTCTAGTTCAGTTCTAGTTCAGTTCTAGTTCAGTTCTAGTTCAGTTCTAGTTCAGTTCTAGTTCAGTTCTAGTTCAGTTCTAGTTCAGTTCTAGTTCAGTTCTAGTTCAGTTCTAGTTCAGATCTAGTTCAGTTCTAGTTCTGTTGTAGTTTAGTTCTAGTTCTAGTTCAGTTCAGTTCTAGTTCAGTTCTAGTTCAGTTCTAGTTCAGTTCTAGTTCAGTTCTACTTCAGTTCTAGTTCAGTTCAAGTTCAGTTCTAGTTCAGTTCTAGTTCAGTT
>NC_060954.1:13040292-13044314 GCF_022045245.1 Lucilia cuprina
TGACTATAGAACGGTCTATAGTCTTGACTATAGAACGGTCTATAGTCTTGACTATAGAACGGTCTATAGTCTTGACTATAGAACGGTCTATAGTCTTGACTATAGAACAGTCTACAGCCTTGACTATAGAACAATCTATAGTCTTGACTATAGAACAGTCTATAGCCTTGACTATAGAACAATCTATAGTCTTGACTATAGAACAGTCTATAGTCTTGACTATAGAACAGTCTATAGTCTTGACTATAGAATAGTCCATAGTCTTGACTATTGAATAGTCTTGAGTATAGAACTATAGAACAGTCTATAGTCTTGACTATAGAAAAGTCTATAGTCTTGACTATAGAAAAGTCTATAGTCTTGACTATAGAAAAGTCTATAGTCTTGAGTATAGAACAGTCTATAGAATTCTGTCTTGACTATAGAGCAGTCTATAGTCTTGACTATAGGGCAGTATATAGTCTTGACTATAGAACAGTCTATAGTCTTGACTATAGAACAGTCTATAGTCTTGACTATGGAACAGTCTATAGTCTTGTTTATAGAACAGTCTATAGTATCGACTATAGAACAGTCTATAGTCTTGACTATAAAACAGTCAATAGTCTTGACTATAGAACAGTCTATAGTCTTGACTAAAGAACAGTCTATAGTCTTGACTATAGAACAGTCTATAGTCTTGACTATTGAACAGTCTATATTCCTGACTATAGAGCAGTCTATAGTCTTGACTATAGAGCAGTCTATAGTCTTGACTATGGAGCAGTCTATAGTCTTGACTATAGAGCAGTCTATAGTCTTGACTATAGAGCAGTCTATAGTCTTGATTATAGAGCAGTCTATAGTCTTGATTATAGAGCAGTCTATAGTCTTGATTATAGAGCAGTCTATAGTCTTGATTATAGAGCAGTCTATAGTCTTGACTATTGAACAGCCTAAAGTCTTGACTGTAGAACAGTACACAGTCTGTAGTTGTGACTATAGAACAGTCTATAGTGTTGACTATAGAGCAGTCTATAGTGTTGACTATAGAATAGTCTGTAGTCTTGATTAGAGAATAGTCTGTAGTCATGATTATAGAATAGTCTGTAGTCTTGACTATAGAACAATCACTAGTCTTGACTATAGTACAGTCCGTAGTCTGGACTATAGAAGAGTTGACTTGACTATGGAACAGTCTATAGTCTTGTATATAGAAGAGTTGACTTGACTATAAAACAGTCTATACTCGAAAATTTTAACCTATTAACCTATATTGTATAGCTCAGTTAATATCAAGTTATTTTTCAAAATATTTTTAATCACTTTTATTTAAATGAATAAAAAAAGTTTTGTGCTCAATAAAAACGCCTTTAGGGTCCCTATGAAATTCGTTTTGACTGCTAGATAAACTAGTTTATGTTAAATCAGCTATAGTTTCTTTATTATTGTATTTGTTGTATTTGCTATTGCCCTTTTTATTTAATCTCTAGTCTCTATAATTTGTTTTGTGTGGGTATTACTACGATTTTTTTTTGTAAACGTCTCGCCTTGAATTCATAAACTTAAGTTGCAGTTTTATTTGCTCTTGATCGTTTGGTTGGCTGGTCTTTGCTGTAGTTGTCTATTTTATCTTTAACTTTTATCAAGTTTATTTGTTGTTCTTTTTATCTTGTTGATTGGTTGGGATTTGTATTCGGATTCGATTATTGTAATAAAATTTTGCATTTTTTTCACGGTGTGCGAAATAATTATGGATAATTTTGTATGAAAGATTTTGATTTCTAAACATAATTGTGTTTCCTAGAAAATTTTCTAATATTTTGTTACAAAAGACTCTATATATCGTTTATATTTAAATGTTAGTAGGACCATATCTTCACAATAAAAAATTATTTGTTTTCCTTTAAAATTTAAATATTTTAACTAACATTTATTTGAATTATATCATAATATAATATTAAAATAAAAAAAGACATTTAAACAAATTTTAAATCCGTTTTTTTAAGCTACACTGATTCCGCATGTTTAGATAATTTCCTCTACAAAAAAACTTAACGTAAGTTTATTGTTAAATAAATCTTCAATTATTTTTCAATCTTGAGCTAAAGCCTCAAGGCGAACTTAGATTCCTTTTGTTATGTTTACACTTTAAACATAAAAGTGGCAAAAAAACACAAAAATTGTCAAATCATGCAAGAGTATTTTGACTTATATTTTTATTAACTAGACGAAATAGGGTTTGCAGTTTCGTAACTCAGTTCTAGTTCAGTTCTAGTTCAGTTCTAGTTCAGTTCTAGTTCAGTTCTAGTTCAGTTCTAGTTCAGTTCTAGTTCAGTTCTAGTTCAGTTCTAGTTCAGTTCTAGTTCAGTTCTAGTTCAGTTCTAGTTCAGTTCTAGTTCAGTTCTAGTTCAGTTCTAGTTCAGTTCTAGTTCAGTTCTAGTTCAGATCTAGTTCAGTTCTAGTTCAGTTCTAGTTCAGTTCTAGTTCAGTTCTAGTTCAATTCTAGTTCAAATCTAGTTCAGTTCTAGTTCAGTTCTAGATCAGTTCTAGTTCAGTTCTAGTTCAGTTCTAGTTCAGTTCTAGTAATGGTTTAAATGTGCAAACAAATAATAACTCTGTTGCTAAATTTAAATAAAAATTCTTTATGATTTCCTTAAACAAACAAATAGAAGATCAACTATAACTTACAAAGCCTGTATCCGGCCCATAAACGGTAGCTTCTGCAAAATCTTCCACTGTTTATTTAAATAATACAAAACTTAACATTCTTATAGAATTTTAATGATATTAAAAAAACAGGAAGTTGTTTCTTTTTCTAATAATGAGTAAAACAAATTTCTCTACAAGATTTAGAGGAAAAAATTCTAACAACTGCATAGAACAACACCTGATATAATCACAAACAAGGTATGAATCATTTCAATAAAAACTAAATCAGAAATTTCTAATAAAAAAAAACACAATTACTAAAGAAAGACAAAAACAACATTCTAAAAACGATTAAAACATTTCGAAACTGATGTAAATACAACAGTGCAAAATATAAATGGCAAAATGACTATAAAAACAATGATAAAATAAGAGAAATAAGAACAAAATAATAAAATAAATTATAAACATTTACAAGATCCAAGTTAAAAAAAAATTAGGATTATGTTGGTCTGATAATGTGTAACTGTAATGAGAAGAACAAGAACCAAATGGTTGTTGGATGCATGATGAACTTTTCAAGATAAAGGTGAGAAATTTACAGAAGCTATACTAGCTCACGTATACAGATTAACAGATATTACAAAAAAAAAAAACACACAAAGTTATAAAACAATGTTTCTTCACTCGTTTTGTTTTCTATTTGGTACAACATATTCTCAAGTTTGAGACTCACTCATTGTTTCCATTTTACTTAAAGCTGAAGCTCTCTATTCTGTATGACTTGAGAAAAAAAGTGGCACTTGAAGTTCTTCTAAGGAAATGATTAAATATCTTTAGACATTTATGCTTTGGTATGACGACAACAACGACACTGATGTTGTTTTGGATTTTTACATTTGTTAGTTATACGTTTTTGTTCTTTAAATACAAACAACTTTATATATTTGTTAGCCAAGTTTAAAACAAATCAAACATCTAAAATATTGGCCATTAAAGAATCTGTTAAAGGAGTATGAGAATTTTACACATTGAATAGTTCTACAATAAAAATACCTTCAAGTTGTATGTTTCTAGTTCAAGAAACAGAGTTATTATTTGTTTGCTAAACTGTGGGATAAGAATACGACTAACACAGGAAACAAAATATGTAGATATGGGCTAAATTAGAACTGATCTATAAATGAATTATAACTAAACAAAAACTGAACCAGAACAGAACTAGAAGTGAACTAAAACTGAACTAGAACTGAACTAGAACTGAACAAGAACTGAACTAAACTAAACTAAAATAGAACTGAACTAGAACTGAACTAGAACTGAACTAGAACTGAACTAGAACTGAACTAGAACTGAACTAGAACTGAACTAGAACTGAACTAGAACTGAAC
>NC_060954.1:13044414-13053285 GCF_022045245.1 Lucilia cuprina
GTCTAGTCTATAGTCTAGTCTATAGTCTAGTCTATAGACTATTCTATAGTCTAGTCTTTAGTCTAGTCTATAGTCTAGTCTATAGTCTAGTCAGGAGTCTGGTATATAGTCTTGTCAATAGTCTAGTATATCGTCTAGTCTATAGTCCAGTCTATAGTCCAGTCTATAGTCTAGTCTATAGTCCAGTCTATAGTCTAGTCTAGTCTATATTTTAATCTATAGTTTAGTCTATAGTCAAGTTTATAGTCTAGCCTATAATCTAGTCTATAGTCTAGTCTATAGTCTAGTCTATAGTCTAGTCTATAGTCTAGTCTGTAGTCTAGCCTATAGTCTAGTCTATAGTCCAGTTTATAGTCTAGTATATAATCCAGTCAATAGACGAATCATTAGTTTAGTCTATAGTTAAGTCTTTAGTCTAGCCTATAGTCGAGTCTATAGTCTAGTGTATAGTTCAGTCCACGGTCTAGTCTATAGACCAGTCTATATTCTAGTCTATAGACTAGTCTATATTCAAGTCTATAGAGTAGTCTATATTCTAGTCTATAGTATAGTCTAGTCAATAGTCTAGTTTATAGTTTAGTCTATTGTCTTGTCTGTAGTCTAGTCTATAATCTAGTATACAGATACTTTATAGTCAAGTTTGTACTATGAATTTTATTCCCGATAAACTTTTTTAAAAATTTTGAAAAAATTTTATAGAATTTTTTTCCAAGACGTAATAGTTAAGTTTCATTTGAAATATCAAGGCCAAGTTTACTTCAAAAAATCACTTTTGTAACACTTTTTATAAACTAAAACTGCAACGTTTGATTTTTATTTATTTTTTTTTTTCAATTCAGAACACTTGTTTTTCCCACGCAGTCTATATTTAGAGCACTACTAAAAAAGGGCATAATTCCAAATTTTATGTTTAATTTTATATTTGGCAAATTCACTTATAAAAATATATAAACAGTTGCACTTATTTCACTTGATTTTTCACTTTTAATAATTTTTTTTTAAATTTTCTTTATTAAAACTTTAAACAAAATTTAATTTTTTATTTATTTTTTCTTTTTTAGTTTTGGCGTTACCGTTTTTTTTAACAATATTTAGCGAAAGATATCGTTTTTAAAAGAAGCTGATCTGATCAATGATCACAAAACTCATGAATGCGCAAACGAGCTCAAATCTCAACAACCTTCTCACAACAACTAAAACTAATCTTAGAGACTTCAAGTCTCTATCCAAGAGATACAAAATTTCTAGTCATAATATTCTGTGTTTAGTTTTTATTTAATTCATACAAATTTCATTATTACTACTATTACTACAATTTTGAGTTGAAAAATAAAAGGAAAAACAACAACAAAAGCAGCAAGCATAAAAATTAACACCAGCTCCAATATTTATAAACAACAACTATATACAAAAAAACTAGTTTCAAGTTATGACTCTTATAAAATAAACAACATACATTTATTGTTTTTTTGTTTAGTTCAATTCATTTTGTTTGCTTTGATTATTACTTTTACTCAAAATAGGAGAGAAAGAGAATTTTACAATTTGTATTTGTATGCATGTAAATGAGTGAGTGAGCCCCATCATCATCAATTCAATGGGTAATCAATGTTTGTGTTTGTTTTTATTTTTTTCAAATATCTTGTTGTTGCCGTGTTTTGTTTACATTGGTATTTTGCTGTTGCCGTAGTTGTTGCTGTGCTCATATTCAGCGTGTTCTGTATGCTTGGCTGAGTTCATGTTGAAATATAAGCAAAAAAAATCGGCAACATTATTATTGTTGTTGGGGGCTATTTGTGGTCCAAGAAAACCATTTTATAGAAACTAGTCTTCAAGCTCACAAATGATGCATTTAAGACAACAACAATAAATTTTTTTTTCGTACAATTGTTGAAATGTTAAGTAAAAATAACAACAAAAACAATAAAAAAATCAAATAAGAAACAGAGGCGTTTTCCATGAGTATCTAAACAAATGAGCAACTTTTGGGTTTTGGATTAAAAAAGTGCAAGGGATTAAAGTACTGGTTTAATCCCGCATTAAAATATTGACAATAGATTAGAATTTTAGTAGACTAAAGACTAGATTCTTGACTAAACTATAGACTTAACTGACAAGACTATAGGCTAAACTATAGACTAGACTAGACTATAGACTAGACTATTGACTAGACTATAAACTAGACTATAGACTAAACTATAGACCAAACCATGGACTAGACTATAGTCTAGACTATAGACTAAACAACAGACTAGACTATAGACTAGACTATAGACTAGCAACTTTTGGGGTTTGTATTAAAAAAGTGCAAGGGATAAAAGTACTGGTTTAATCCCGCATTTAAAAATAGACAATAGATTATAGTTTTAGTAGACTATAAACTAGATAATTGACTAAACTATAGACTTAACTGATAAGACTATAGACTAAACTATAGACTATTGACTATACTAGACTAGACTATAGACTAGACTATAGACTAGACTATAGACCAGACTATAGACTAGACTAGACTATAGACTAGACTATAGACTAGACTATAGACTAGACTATAGACTAGACTATAGACTAGACTATAGACTAGACTATAGACTAGACTATAGACTAGACTATAGACTAGACCATAAACTATAGACTAGACTATTGACAAGACTATAGACTATAGACTAGACTATAGACTACACTATAGACTAGACTATAGACTAGACTATAGACTAGACTATAGACTAGATTATAGACAATACTGATAGGCTGGACTATAGATTAAACTATAGACTAGACTATACATTAAACTATAGACTAGATTAAAGACTAGACTATAGACTGTTGTGTCCCTGTTGCCCCAATGAAACTGAAGACCCAGAACACGTAATGTTCCATTGTCCCAGATTCGCGGAAATACGACAACGTACGGTGGAAACAGTTGGCGAGACACTTAATATCGAGAACATAGTTAATGCCCTAATAAGAAAAAAGGAGAATTAGGAAGCTATATGCATTATGGTATCCAGCATACACAAGCAACTACGATTGGAGGAAGATAGAAGGAAAATTGCGCAAACCAACATGACAGAGGCATCATAAGCCTATCAAACCCTGCGATGTAATATCGTAATAGACAGTTCCGCAGGGTATTTGATGACGAAGGAGGTGGTTTTTTAGTCGGTAGGAATCCGACATAATCTGTTAGTGCAGTACTACAGGTATCTCATGAAATATTTTTACACCTGCCTCACACAAAAAAAAAAAAAGACTATAGACTAGATTAAAGACTAGACTATAGACTAGACTAAAGAGTAGAATATAGACTAGACTGTAGACTACACTATAGACTAGACTATAGACTAGACTATAGACTAGACTATATACTAGACTATAGACTAGACTATAGACTAGACTATAGACTAGACTATAGACTAGACTATAGACTAGACTATAGACTAGACTATAGACTAGAATATAGACTAGACTATAGACTAGACTATAGACTACACTGTAGACTAGACTATAGACTAGACTTTAGACTACACTATAGACTACACTAAAGACTACACTATAGACTAGATTATAGATAAGACTATAGACTACACTATAGACTAGACAATAGACTAGACAATGGACTAGACTATAGACTTTACTATAGACTACACTATAGACTAGACTATAGACCAGACAATACATTAGTATATAGACTAGACAATAAAATTGACTATAAAATAAACAAGAGTCTAGACTATAGAATTGACTATGGAATAGACTAGCGACTAAACTATAGATTAGACTATAGACTAGACTATAGACTACACTATAAACTAGACTATAAACTAGGCTATACACTAGACCATAAACTAGACTTTAGACCGAAGTAGAAACTAGAATATACTTGGCTATAGACTAGACGATAGACTAGACTATAGACAAGACTATAGTATAGACTACAGACTAAACTATAGAGTAGACTATAGACTAGACTGTAGAGTAGACTATAGACTATACTATAGTCTAGTCTATATTCTGGATTACAGAATAGTCTTGAGACTAAGGTAGAGACTAGAATTGAATTTTTTTTTATATAGACTATAGACTAAACTATAGACCAAAGTAGAGGCAAGAATAGACTTGACTATAGGCTAGACAATAAACTAGACTAAAGACTATATTATACTATAGACTGGACTACTAGAGACTAGAATAGATTTGACTATATATAGACTAAACTAAAGACTAGACTTTAGACTAAACTATAGAAAAAATATACTTGTGAAGAGAATTTACAACATATATTACTTTTGCTTTTAGGACTTCAACTCAGAGTACAATATTTCATTCCCCATTTATCATCTCTATCTTCTTTAAATACCGCCAAACGCACACACAGACACAAGATGCTCATCTTCTGTCTTATAATGATCATGGTCTTTAAGCACATCGTAAAATGTTTAATTTGAAGTTTTAGCACGAGTCTTTTTTTTTGTGTACTGCAATGATCGCGGTAAAGTCATTTAGAAAGACCATTTAAACACGACCCTATTTTCAACTTAACGTCATTAGGTGCTTAGTTAAAGCATCAACATACAGCTCAAATGGAAGTCGGTCATAAAATTTTGGTTTCGGAATGAAAACAAAAAAACCTTATAAAATATTTAAATGCACTAGATACTTAAATGGGAGAAAAAAATTCTCTGAATTCTATGTAAAAAAGTAATTTTGACCTTCATTGTTGTAGCAAGAATGAGTTTATTGACACATGTGGGCATTTTTACGCTTTTTGTGGCGATCTATTTTTATGGAAATGGCGACTTTTTAGATAAAAATCCTAAAACATAAAAATTAAATTGTAATTTGCAAATATTTAAGATTTTTTTTTAATTGAGATTAGTTCTTTGTGAAAAACTCCGGAAATAAGTTGTTTATCTGCATTTTTAGTTCAATGATTACTCTCAAGTATTTTCATAGTTCAAACAACTTGTTAACGAACGTAGTTATTGAATTGTATTTGTATTAAAAAAAATTATTCTCTAAAGTAGATTAGAAAAAGTTGTTTTGAAAAAAAACCGGGAAATTATTGACATTGTATGACTCAGATGAAATGTCACACAAAAAATTTACAATAACAAAGGAAATTATTTGAAAAATAGTAGGAATCTTTTAAATTATTTCTAATTACGAGGGTTGTTTGATACATTCTTATTACAACTTTAGAAGAACCCAATTTGTCAAAATTTTTCCAAATAGACTCTTGTAGATAAAGTTCAAAGGTCAAATATTATTTTATAAACACTTAACATACCACCTTCCTAAATCTCTAGCCCTTCACATTTCACAAAAAAAGTAACTTTTATTTTCCTCTAACACTCAGGAATTTGAGGAAACAAGTGAAACAACTGAAACCTTTAATAAACTATAAAGAAAACTGCATAACAATGCTCTTCGCTTAATGCTTTCAGCTGATTTCCCCGCACGTCCACAAAAATGCACATATTTTACACTGCCCAGAGAAAGACAGACAGACAGACATTGAATTGTGATTTGTGAGAAAGTAATGATTAATATTCTTGTCATGTTAAATGTGATAATGGTTTTGTATATTTCTTGATTTTTTACTTCTTTTTCTTCTTCTTTTCATTATTTGTAAAACGTTCTTAACTTAATAATTGAAGAGTTTAAGCACCTGGTTGAAGAAAAAAAAAGTTTAAGAAAATAATAATTATGAAGAAAATGGGAGGGGAAATAATGTAACAAAAGAAAATCTATTATGTTTATAATTTGTACAAACACCATTTCCAATAAGAATTGGAAAAAAACAGAATAACAAAATCTTCCTCCGGTAGGCTAGTTGGCAAATGCTAGGTACGATTCTCGTAGAAAGAAGCACACCAATGGAACGATAGTCGCCGAGTTCTATTTCAGCGGATCTTATGTAACATAATATACATTCTTCTTAACTTACTAACTAACTCACTTAACTATAAACTAGGATATAGACCACACTATAGACTAGAATTTAGACTTGACTATAGACTATACTAAAGACTACTCTATAGACTAGACTATAGACTGGACTAGAGATTAGAGTATAGACTATACTAAAGACCAGACTAGATTATAGACTAGACAATAGAATAGACTAGACTATAGACTAGACTATAGACTAGACTATAGACTAGACTATAGACTAGACTATAGTCTAGACTATAGACTAGACTATAGACTAGGCTATGGACTACACTATAGACTAGACAATAGAATAGACTATAGACTAGACTATAGACTAAACTATACACTAGATTATAGACTAGACTATAGACTAGACTATAGACTAGACTATACACTCGACTATAGACTAGGCTATAGTCTAGAATATAGACTAGACTATAGACTAGGCTATGGACTACACTATAGACTAGACTATAGACTAGACTATAGAATTGACTATAGAATAGACTATAGACTAGACTATAGACTAGACTATAGAATAGACTATAGACTAGACTATAGACTAGACTATAGACTTGACTATAGACTAGACTATAGACTAGCCTATAGACTACACTATAGACTAGACTATAGACTAGACTATAGACTAGACTATAGACTAGACTATAGACTAGACTATAGACTAGACTATAGACTAGACTATAGACTAGACTATAGACTAGACTATAGACTAGACTATAGACTAGACTATAGACTAGACTATAGACTAGACTATAGACTAGATTATAGACTAGACTATAGACTAGATTATAGACTAGACTAGAAACTAGACTGTAGACTAGACTTTATACTATAGACTGGACTATAGACTAGACTTTAGACTATAGACTAGAATATTCACTTTACCTTAGACTAGACTAAAGACTAAGGTATAGACTAGACTTTGATCTGAACGGTAAAATTATCGTGATTCTCTATTTTTATGGAATATTTTCAAAATATCCGCAAGAATTCCCCTTTTAATAAAAAAATGTCTGAAAAAATCTCTTTAAATTATCTGAAAGCCTTTTTATACGAAACATGAAATAGATTTAAATTTTATTGAAAAAAATTAAAACAACTATTTCATATGTGTAAAAGTTAAAAATTAAATATAAAAAAATGAAAAAACTTTATGCAAAAACCTCATTCTCAAGCAAAAATCGTGCAACAAAATCCAACCACAAAGCGGATAATGAAACACTGACAACATCCTCTTCCTCTCAAGCGGAAATATACAAATATCATGATCCCATATTGGCCTATCAGACGACATCAGCAACAACAACAACAACTCCGACAACAACACCGAACAAAACAAAAGAAGTCACTATGAAATACACACCCAAACATCCATTTGTTAGTAAATTTCATAATTTGGAGCCACAATACAGAACAAATCAAAATGAATTGACAGCAACAGCAATGTCTATGGATAACCATTCAGCAGCAGCATCAGCATTAGCTGCAGCAACATTGTATAATGATGAATCTCCATATTATTATACAATAACGGAATTGGAAAACTTACATATGTTGGATCATCGACACCCTCAGTTTCATCATTTGCAAAGAATGCAACAATTACAACACAATAATAATAACAACAACAACAATTACAATAATAATTCAAATAATAAAGTACAATATCATCAGTATAATCAATTGGTATTGCAACTTCCTCCGGCTTCATCGGTTACATCTAATCACCATGATAGTGATGATGATGCTGATGATCATGATGATGTTGTTGATGGTTTACAGCATCAACAACAACAACAACATCGCTTAATTTCTCCCATCTATGAAGCACCACAAATGAATTCACATCAAAATTACAATCACCAACAGCATCATAATTATAATCAACATAATCATAATAATACATCATTATCTACGAATATGTCTACCACATCTAAATCCTCTATTTCCTCAACTACACCACCGCCTCCACATCATTCAATATCTACGCATTGTGCAATTACAAAATCATCATCTTCAACGTTATCAGCAACAACATCGCCACTTGATGTCTATAATCTGAATTGTAATATGTATGATCAAAATCAACCTCAATTGTCATCGCTAATGTCTTCTCCTTCCTCTTCGGTCTCATTATCATCCATTTCGACTTCATCGTCATCATCATTGTCTACGCCGCGTGATAATTTGTCGTCTAAAATGGATTTTATGACCACCACCAACAGCACAAGCTCCACCAGCATATCATCAACATTATTTGCGTATGTTTTCTGTTCATTATAATTTTATTTATATTTTTTTCAATTTTTATTTATTTATCTTTTCACCCTACATAAGTTTAAATATAAAAAAGTTTTTCTACTAAATGAATTCTCCTTTTTTTAAGTCTATAGTTTTTACTATAAAATAATCTTGACTATAGAGCAGTATATAGCCTAGACTACAGAACAGTTTATAGTCTTGATTATAAAACAGTCCATAGTCTTGACTATAGAAAAGTCTATAGTCTTGAGTATAGAACAGTCTATAGAATTCTGTTTTGACTATAAAACAGTCTATAGTTTTGACTAGGACAGTATATAGTCTTGACTATAGAACAGTCTATAGTTCTATAGTCATAGAACAGTCCATAGTCTTGACTATACAACAGTCTTGACTATAGAATAGTCTGTAGTCTTGACTATAGAATAGTCGGTAGTCTTGACTATAGAATAGTCGGTAGTCTTGACTACAGAACAGTCTATAGTCTTAACTACAGAACAGTCTACAGTCTTGACTACAGAACAGTCTATAGTCTTGACTATGGAACAGTCTATAGTCTTGACTATAGAACAGTCTATAGTCTTGACTATGGAACAGTCTATAGTCTTGACTATAGAACAGTCTATAGTCTTGACTATAGAACAGTCTATA
>NC_060954.1:13053385-13070885 GCF_022045245.1 Lucilia cuprina
CTATAGACTAGACTATAGACTAGACTATAGACTAGACTATAGACTAGACTATAGACTAGACTATAGACTAGAATATAGACTAGACTATAGACTAGACTATAAACTAGATTATACACTAGACTATAAATTAGACTATACACTTGACTAGACTATAGGCTAGACTAAACTATAGACTATAGAATAGATTATAGACTAGACTATAGACTTGACTCTAGACTAGACTATACTATAGACTATACTATATACTAGACTATATACTTGACTAGACTATAGACTAGACAATAGACTATACTACTGCCTAAACTATAGACTATACTACAGACTAGAGTATAGACTACAGTATATACTATATATCTGACCTAAATTGCTCATTTCATGTTCATTTTTTAAATCTTTTAAAATGGTGTAATCATCGCTTATAAGCATTACACTTGTTAATCTAAATCATTTACCAATCTAATCATTCATGTTACATGTCCATCTCAATTCAACATCAGCGTCATCTTCACATCGTTTTAAACGGTCCATTTTGAAGAATGGCCATCTGATGAACACATAAATAATTGTAGAAAAAAAATAAAAACTTTACTTGAACTCTTCTCATTGAAGAAATCTTAACAAATCATTGTTGATTTGATGCGCTTGTTTCTTTTGAAAGATTCTGTGTGAAATGATGAATATCTTGTATCATTAAAATGATTAATAATTATGAGTTAAGTTTAGTTAGTTTTTATTTTCTATTTATTCTTAATGTATTTTTCATAGATTCTTCTATTAACTGAATACACTACTTAAGCGGTTGAACATGAAATAATAAAAATTTTATTAAAGGTTTAGATTTGATTGGTAGCAATATAATGGTTTTAATGGAGGCTTTTTTGTAAGAAGAGTTTTGTAAAAGTAAATATAAAGTTTTTTTTCAGAAAAGAATTTTAAATGAAAGTTTTTAAGTGAATTAATGCATTTTTCTTTCAATTCTAAAGAATAGATGAAATAAAAAGTTAAATCGAAATGTAAAAGAATTTAACTTAATCATGCTGAGTCCAGTGAGAGGCATTTCACTTAAACGTTAAAAAAAAGATAAAAGGAGAAATATCATTTCAAACTAAATTAAGAATCATTTCATCAACATTGCACATCGGCGTTTGTAGGCACGAAATAGAGCCTTGGAACTAATAAGACATACAGACTTTATAAAACCATGATTACAGCAATTCTAACATACGATTCATTGATCTGGTGAACTTCTTTCTAAATATGCTTCGAATTAAAGAAATGCGTATTAAAACAGCACATTAAACAGACTTAATATGTATGAAGAAATATAATGTAAATAACATTAAAAGAATCGTTAAAAATCGTATAATATAAAAGACAATTAAATCACAATAATCAGTGTTTAAAAATCTACAACTAAAGTGTAGTTGTATAGACAACTTAAAACTATGTATTGTTAAACTTTAAAGACATCATCATGTAACTACAGTATAATGACTAAAGTCAACAGCATTATCTACATCAGTCCCATAATCATGCTGATGGTTGGTATTTCTGACATAGCCCAGCAGCAGCAGCTGATTGCCGTTTGATGATTAAATATATAGCGTGGCAGAAGCATCTAAGCGTTAAAGTTTTTAATTATGCGGCAAATTATAAAGTTAAGCAATAACAAATTATAAATTTTCTATAGATATAGTCTAGTTTTAAGTCTAGCTTATAGTTTAGTCTATAATCTAGTCTATAGTCTAGTCTATAATATAGTCTATAGTCTAGTCTATAATCTAGTCTATAGTCTAGTCTATAGTCTAGTCTGTAGACTACCCTATAGTCTAGTCTACAGCCTAGTCTAAAGTTTAGTCTATAGTCTAGTGTATAGTCTAGTCTATAGTCTAGTCTATAGTCTAGTGTATAGTCTAGTCTATAGTCTAGTGTATAGTCTAGTCTATAGTCTAGTCTATATTCTAGTCTATAGTCTAGTCTAAAGTCTAGTCTATAGTCTCGTCTATAGTCTAGTCTATAGTCTAGTCTATAGTCTAGTCTATAGTCTAGTGTATAGTCTAGTCTATAGTCTAGTCTATATTCTAGTCTATAGTCTAGTCTATAGTCTAGTCTATAGTCTAGTCTATAGTCTAGTCTATAGTCTAGTCTATAGTCTAGTCTATAGTCTAGTCTATAGTCTAGTCTATAGTCTAGTCTATAGTCTAGTCTATAGTCTAGTCTATAGTCTAGTCTATAGTCTAGTCTATAGTCTATTCTATAGTCTAGTTTATAGTCTAGTCTATAGTCTAGTCTATAGTCTAGTCTATAGTCTAGTCTATAGTCTAGTCTATAGTCTAGAATATGTAGTCTAGTCTATAGTGTAGTCTATAGTCTAGTCTGTAGTTTCGTCTAAAATCTAGCCTATGGTCTAGTCTATAGTTTACTCTATGCTATTGTCTAATTTATAGTCTTGTCTGTGCTCTAGTCAATAGTTTAATATAAAGTCTAGTCTACAGTTTAGTCTATAGTCCAAACTAGTCTAGTTTATGGTCTAGTCTATTGTCTAGTCTATTGTCTAGTCTATAGTCTAGTCTATAGACTATTCTATAGTCTATTCTATAGTCTATTCTATAGTCTAGTCTATAGTCTAGTTCATAGTCTAGTCTATAGTATAGTCTATAGTCTAGTCTATAGTCTAGTCTATAGTCTAGTATATAGTCTAGTCTATAGTCTAGTCTATAATCTAGTCTATAGTCTAGTCTATAGTCTAGTCTATAGTCAAGTCTATAGTCTAGTCTATAGTCTAGTCTATAGTCTAGTCTATAGTCTAGTCTATAGTCTAGTCTATAGTCTAGTCTATAGTCTAGTCTATAGTCTAGTCTATAGTCTAGTCTATAGTCTAGTCTATAGTCTAGTCTATAGTCTAGTCTATAGTCTAGTCTATAGTCTAGTCTATAGTCTAGTCTATAGTCTAGTCTATAGTCTAGTCTATAGTCTAGTCTATAGTCTAGTCTATAGTCTAGTCTATAGTCTAGTCTATAGTCTAGTCTATAGTCTAGTCTATAGTCTAGTCTCTTAGTCTAGTCTAGTCTATAGTCTAGTCTATAGTCTAGTCTATAGTCTAGTCTATAGTCTAGTCTATAGTCTAGTCTATAGTCTAGTCTATAGTCTAGTATATAGTCTAGTCTATAGTCTAGTCTATAGTCTAGTCTAAAGTCTAGTCTATAGTCTAGTCTACATTCTAGTCTATAGTCTAATCTATAGTTTAGTCTATAGTCTAGTCTATAGTCTAGTTTAAAGTCTAGTCTATAGTCTAGTTTATTGTCTAATTTATAGTCTTGTCTGTGCTCTAGTCAATAGTTTAATAGTCTAGTCTACAGTTTAGTCTATAGTCCAAGCTAGTCTAGTTTATGGTCTAGTCTATTGTCTAGTCTATTGTCTAGTCTATAGTCTAGTCTATAGACTATTCTATAGTCTATTCTATAGTCTATTCTATAGTCTATTCTATAGTCTATTCTATAGTCTAGTCTATAGTCTAGTTCATAGTCTAGTCTATAGTCTAGTCTATAGTCTAGTCTATAGCCTGTAGTCTAGTCTAGTCTAGCCTATAGTCTAGTCTAGCCTATAGTCTAGTCTATAGTCTAGTCTATAGTCTAGTCTATAGTCTAGTCTATAGTCTAGTCTATAGCCTAGTCTATAGTCTAGTCTATAGTCTAGTCTATAGTCTAGTCTATAGTCTAGTCTATAGTCTAGTCTATAGTCTAGTCTATAGTCTAGTCTATAGTCTAGTCTATAGTCTAGTCTATAGTCTAGTCTATAGTCTAGTCTACAGTCTAGTCTATAGTCTAATCTATAGTTTAGTCTATAGTCTAGTCTATAGTCTAGTTTATAGTCTAGTCTATAGTTTAGTCTGTAGTCTAGACTTTCGTCAAGTTTATTCTGTAGTCTAGTTTTTTAGTTTTTTTAAGAAGATAGCTGTCACATTCTGAGCGAGTAAGTGAATATTTTCGTGGCTCAAATTAAATAAATAAAACATTTTTATGATTGTTTCACTTTGTCCACTGGTCATTGAATTTTATTTAATTTTTCTGTGATCAATGAACAAATATGGCAGACAAATAAATAAATATTCATTAAGAATCAATAAAATCAAGTTGTGTGGTGTTTAAAGATAAATTTAAAGCTTGAAAGGAAAAACATATTTATTGGTAAATAAGTTTTTTTGCCAAATTTGGCAGTTGTTTGTTGTTGTTTATTTTTTATTTCTTTTTTTTTTGGTCATAATGAGTATTTGCGTCATAATGCCAATTTTAATTACAAAAATGCCATAATTAGTAAATAGACCTTCTTTTTTTTTAAAAAATATTTGCGAAAAAATGGTCAAGTTAAGAGTGAGAAGAAAAGTGAGAGGCTTGAAGATTTATTAAGGCGATAAAGTTGTGATAGCAAACGTTGCATACAAATAATGTGATTGAAGCAATAGAATATGACAAAAATTTTTAAGAATAATTTTAAAAAAATAATAAACAAATTTCTACAGACTAATCTATAGTTTGGACTATAGACTAATCTATAGTCTGGACTATAGACTAATCTATAGTCTGGATTATAGACTAATCTATAGTCTGGACTATAGACTAATCTATAGTCTGGATTATAGACTAAACTATAGTCGGGACTATAGACTAATATATAGTCTGGACTATAGACTAATATATAGTCTGGACTATAGATTAACCTGTAGTCTGGAATATAGACTAATCTATAGTCTGGACTATAGACTAATATATAGTCTGGACTATAGACTAATCTGTAGTCTGTACTATAGACTAATCTATGGTCTGGACTATAGACTAATCTATAGTCTTGACTATAGACTAATCTATAGTCTGGACTATAGACTAATCTATAGTCTGGACTATAGACTAATCTATAGTCTGGACTATAGACTAATCTAAAGTCTGGACTTACATATAGTCTAGACTATAGACTAATCTATAGTCTGGACAATAGACTAATCTATAGTCTGGACTATAGACTAATCTATAGTCAGGACTATAGACTAATCTATAGTCTGGACTATAGACTAATCTATAGTCTGGACTATAGACTAATCTATAGTCTGGACTATAGACTAATCTATAGTCTGGACTATAGACAAATCTATAGTCTAGTAAACTATTATGTAGTGTTTAGTCTATAATCTATAGCACTTTCGATAGTAGTTGTCTTTCGGATGCTGTCGCCCTCTGAAGGCTATAACTAGTCTGGATGATCATATATAGACCGTAGTTTAAAAGTACATTGTAGGCTTGTCTATTATAGTACCGATTATAGTATATTCTATAGAGTCCATCTTAGTCCATAGTCTAGTGTGTAGTCTAGTTTATAGTTTAGTCTAAATACTAATATATTGTCTAAAGTTAAGTTAAGTTATGGTCTAAACAATTATATAGTGTCCTAGTTCTGATCTAGCCTATAATCTGTAGATCTTTGGATAGTCGTTGTCTATCGGATGCTAGCGCTCTAACAACAAGCACTTAAATATTAAGCGCTGCTGTATATGTCTGAGCATGTGTGTCTGTCTGTCTGTCTGTCTGCCTAACATTGCACATTTAACAAACATGCAGTTTTAGTTGCAGATAATGCATCATGTGGTAAATAGAACAAATACTTAACGCAAAACAACAAACAAAAAAATTAATGAATGATGAGGTTTTGGAAATGTTGCTGAAAATTTCACTTATTTTAAAAGAGAGAAAAGAAAGACTAATAATAAAATATAATGAAAAATGGAGAAAAAAGTGAATATATAAATAAAAATTCAAAGCACTTAATAATTTGTAGAGCGATAATTAAAAAAAAACAATAACAAGGAAATAAAACCACCAAGTTGTAAGTTTTTATCAGAAAACTTTTTTTGTGTGGTTTGTTATTTTTATCACTATGAGTTAAATATTTATAAATATTAATTATAATAAAAATTTTGTATGCAGTAGTTAGTTAAGCGATTAAAACTGTGTTTCCTTTTTAACTGTTTAGCGGCCTACTTTTAGGCGCCAGATTTTTGTTGAACATGTTAAAGATATTTATATAAAAATAATTTAATTTTTTTAATGTTCGTTTTGGTTTTTGAATAGAAATAGTTAAAGTAGAGATTAGGGTTTTTATAACACAATAATTTTCTTGAGCTTTTTATAATTGAAACTTAGTTTAGGCCACCTAAAAGTATGCCTGACTTTGTTTGCCGCCGAAAAGTAGACACTTTTTTAGATTTTAAATGATTTTATATTATTTGATTAACAATTTTATTATTATTTCTCTGAATTTCTTTGTTTTAATACTTTTTTGTTTTGAAAGTCTTATCATCGAAAATTTTTCTTTTATAAAAATTATTTCTTAAGGTTTTTTATCACAAACTTTTTTTTTTTTTTTTTTTGCTAAAACTTACTGCTCTTGCTGACAAATGTTACCCATTTAATAACAAAGAAGACTCAAAAAACTTTTAACCTGCGTTACGCATTCAATATTTTCGCACAAAATCTAAAAGTCTTCAAAAAAGGAGGCGTAAAAAGTTTTGCCTATTTCCAAGTTGTCTCTTTTTCTATAAACAAAAAAATTAATTTAAAAAAAAACAGCACAAGTTTGTTTATATTTTATGTGTTTTGGGAATAAAAAACAAAAAGACTTTAGGTGTTATCACGCACACCTTGTTGCCTTTTAGTCGTGTTAATGTGTAACATTTCTTATGCTCTCTTAGGTGTTACACCATCATACAGGTAGGCAGACAGACAGACAGACAGATAGACACTTGGAGAATTAACTTGGCAAGTAATAATTTATTAAAAATGTTAAAAAGTTTAACTTTTAAAAGCTTGAGCATAAAGAAAAACTGACAGTTGTTGGCAAACAAAAAAAGTGTAGCCTATTTTAAGGCAGTTAAAAAATTAACCCTCTAATGGTATTAATATAAAAATAATAATAAAATTAAAAAGTTTTGCTGATATAAATTTAAAAAGTTAACAATTCAAAAAGTTAAAATCTGTAAAATTTTTGTAAAAATAAAAAAAAAACAAAATTTGTTCAAAAATCTTCAATGAATTTGTTTAAAAATTCCCTGTTGAAAAAGCAAAATTGTTCCAAAAAAAGTTCAAATACTCTCGCGACAAAAAGACAGTCTCTTGAAAATGTTTTAAAAATGTTGTTCTAAAATTTTCCATAAAAAAAGAATTTTAACAAAATATTCATTATAAAAAGAACTTCTTTAACAAAATATTTAATAAAAGAAGAATTTGTTTTAAAAATCTCAATAGAAAAAGAATTTTAACGAATATTCGCGATAGAAAGACAGATTTTTGTTAAAAAACTACAATAAAAGAAGAATTTATTAACAAAAAATTAGAATTAAAAAAACTATTCCAAAATTCTTTACAAAAAAAAGTTTCATTGAAAATTCTCTAAAAATATAGAACTTTATTTAATATTCGCGACAAAAGACAGTTTGTGCGAAAATTCTCTTTAGATACTGAAACTCATCGAATATACTGGATAAATAGATATTTTTTTTGAAAATCAACAATAAAACATGAATTCTATTATAAAATTCTCATTAAAAAGGAATAATTTTTTCTTAAATTCATTGAATATTCGCGATAGAAAGAGAAAACTGTTCGAATATAATCAAATATGTATTAAAATTCATTGAATATTGCCGATCGTTATAGAAAGACAATTTGTTCGAAAAAATACAATAAAAGAAGAATTTGTTTGAAAAATCCTTATTAGAAAGTGAAAATTGATTCCTAAATTTTCTATAGAAAAAGAGTCTCATTGAATATTCTCTAAAAATATAGAATTTTATTGAATATTCGAGACAAAAGAAAGTGTGTTCGAAAATTCTCTTTAGATATTGAAACTCATCGAATATACTCGATAAAAAGATTATGTTTTTGAAAATCAACAATAAATGATGAATTCTATTCTACAATTCTCATCAAAAAGAATAATTCTTTTCTAAAATTCATTGAATATTCGCGATAAAAAGACAATTTGTTCGAATATCATCTAATTTGTTCTAAAATTCATGGAATATTCGCGATAGAAAGACAGTCTATTCGAATATTATTAAATTTCTTTTAAAATTCATGGAATATTCACGATAGAAAGACAGTCTGTTCGAAAATCAACAATAAAAGAAGAATTTGTTCTAAAATTCTTTTTAAAAATTGAATTTTATCGCGATTGTAAGATACTTTGTTCGAAAATCATAGAAAGAGCAAATTTATCGTAAAATTATCTATAGTAAAAGAGTTTTATCGAAGTTTAGAACAAATTTGTTCTAAAATTTGTCGAATATTTGCGATCTTTTTGAATATCATAAAATTTGTTCTAAAATTCATGTAATGTTCGCGATAGAAAGACAGTTTGTTTAAAAATCTTTAATCAAAGAAAAGTTGGTTTGAAAATTTTTTATTAAAATAGAATTTTATCAAGATTCGAAAACACTTTGTTCGAAAATTTTTAACCAAAGAAGAATTAGTTCTAAAATACTCTGCAGAAAAAGAATTTTAGCGAATATTCGCGATAGAATGACTATTTGTTTGAATAACTACAAAAAAAAGAAAATATTCTAAAATTCTCATTAGAAAGAGCAACTTTGTTCAAAAATTCAGTTTTTCATGGAATATTCTCGATAAAAAGACAGTTTGTTTTAAATTATTCGTTAGAAGAAGAATTTTTAAATTCTTCTAAAATTTTTTATACAAACAGAATTTGATTGAATATTCGCGATTAAAAGATATTTTGTTTGAAATTCTCCAATAAAATATGATTTTTCCTAAAATTCTTTAGAGAAATAACAAATTTGTTTCAAAATTCTTTATAAAAACAAAATTTGATCAAATATTTGCAAAAGAATGAAATTTTTTTGGAAACTTTTCAATTAAAAAAGAATATGTTGTAAAATTCTCTAGAGAAAAAGAGTTTCATGGCATATTCGCGATTAAAAGCTTGTCTATTTGAAATTCCAAAAATAAAAGAATAATTCGTTCTTAAATTCTTTATAAAAATAGAATTTTATCGTGATTGAAAAACATTTTGTTTGAAAGTTTTTAATATAACAAGAATTTGTTTTAAAAATCTCTGTAGAAAAAGAGTTTCATAGAATATTCGCGATAAGAAAAATTCTTTGCAGAAAGTTAACATTTGTTCTAAAATTTGCATTTATAGCGAATATTCGATATAAAGTGCTAAAAATTCTCTGTAAAAAGTGACATTTTGTTCTAAATTCTCTAAAGAAAAGGAAATTCGAGGAATATTCGCGATGTAAAGACAATCTGTTCAAAAATGAACAAAAATAGAAGAAATTGTTTTAAAATTTTCCATAGAAAGAATTTTAAAAAAAATTCTTTGCAGAATGTAAACATTTGTTCTAAAATTCGTATTTATAGCGAATATTCGATATAAAGTGCTAAAAATTCTCTGTAAAAAGTCACATTTTTTGCTAAATTCTCTAAAGAAAAGAAAATTCAAAGAATATTCGCGATTTAAAGACAATCTGTTCAAAAATGAACAAAAAATAGAACAAATTGTTTTAAAATTTCTAAAATTCGTATTTATAGCGAATATTCGATATAAAGTGCTAAAAATTCTCGGAAAAAAGTGACATTTTGTTCTAAGTTCTCTAAAGAAAAAAAAATCAAAGAATATTCGCGATGTAAAGACAATCTGTTCAAAAATGAACAAAAATAGAAGAAATTGTTTTAAAATTTTTCATAGAATGAATTTAAAAAAAATAGACTTGTTCGAATATTTGCGCCCGAATAAGACTAATGTATGTGAAACAACCTGAAAATAATGTAAAACAACAAATTCTCTAAGTGTATAAAATCCCCCTAAATGTATGTGTTAAATTTAATGTTATTAAAATTATTTCACTTTTATAATAAGGCTCCTTTAGTTTAACGAGTATAATAAGGATATTTCTTTGGATATTGTTGTTGACTCTATCGTAGTAGTTATTAAGAGGAGAGGAAAATAACGAAAAGAGGGTTGGTCACAACCTCACAGACCTCACCCAATGGGGTCTTTAGTGGGACACCCAACAGCAATGACAAGACAATAAATGCGTGTTACAAACAGACAGAAGACGAACTTAATGTTTGTTAATTTTAAGTTTTTTTTTATTAAAGAATAAAGTTAACAAGAAAAAAAAAGGTGAAACAAATAAATAGAACAGAACTGAATACTTCTGGTTTTCAAAAGAACAACATATAAAATCACTAAGGAAATAATGAGTTTTAATATTTTAACACAATTTCATTATTTATTTATAAAGGTAGGGTCAAGGATTTGTTTGACACAAGTTCACAAGTTGCCACCTTTTTTTTGCGGTAAAACAATAAAAAATCACAAGCTTTTGTTAAACTACTTCAAGTCTCATTTATTTATATGAAAAGCATTTCATTAAGGTTTTTGTTGCAAAGAAAAAATACACAATTTTAATATAAAATCTTGTTTGAAATAATATTTAGTTTTTTTTTTCTTTACAACAAAATTCCATTAGAAAACATTTCCAGCAGCAACGTCACCAACCAACCATCATCAGTCAGTGAAGCAAACAATCATACAAAAATAATAAACTAAAAAAAAAAAATGGTAAATCTCTAAAAGATGTGCACTTAGTATGAAAAAAGTGGAAAAATAGCGCTGCTGCTCATATGAACGCCCTTGAACCAAAAACAACAAAAAAACAGAACCAAATATATAAACTAAGTTTCTATGATGATGATGACGAAGCTTAAAGCAACCTTAGGCACAGGAAATCTTCAATTAAAGGATTTTTTCGAAAATTCTAATATTCGCGATAGAAATTTCTATTAAAATTTTCTATAAAACAGACATTTTTTAAAACGTTCATCGAATGTTCGCGATTGAAAAAAAATTTTTCACGATAGAAAAACAATTTTTTCACGATAGAAAAACAATTTTTTCGCGATAGAAAAACAATTTGTTTAAACGAACTTTATAGAAAGAGAATTCAATGGAATATTCGCGAAAGAAATGTAATTTGTTTGAAAATCTTCAATAAAAGATTTTTTTCGAAAATTCTTTAAAGAAAAATAATTTCTTCGAATAATCGCGATAGAAATTTGTTCGGCACAGGAACAGAAAAATAGACAATTTGTTGAATGCATTTCCATGAAAAAAGACATTTTTTAAATAGACAATTTGTTGAATGTATTTCCATGAAAAAAGACATTTTTTAAAACGTTCATCGAATATTCGCGAAAGAAAAACAATTTTTTCGCGAATGAAAAACAATTTCTTCGCGATAGAAAAACAATTTGTTTAAAAGAACTTTATAGAAAGAGAATTTAATGGAATATTTGCAAAAGAAATGTAATTTGTTTGAAAATCTTCAATAAAAGAATTTTTTTCGAAAACTTTTTAAAGAAAAATAATTTCTTCGAATATTCGCGATGGAAATTTGTTCAAAAATTTTTACTAAAAGAATTTTTTCTAAAATTTTCTATAGAAACTTTCAAAATATATAAAAATTTCATGAAATATTCGCTAAAGAAAAACAATTTATTCGCGATAATAAAAAGGGAATTTATTTTAAAATTCTCTACAGAGAGAGAGAGAGAGAGGTAGAGAACAACACTCTACAGAAAGAAAATTCATACGAATATTCGCAATAGAAATGTATTTTGTTCAAAAATTCATCAATTAAATATTTTTTTTTTTTAAAATTCTTAAAAAAAAATATTTTCATTGAATATTCGCGATAGAAAATTGTTTGAAAAAATTTATTCTAAAATTTTCTATTAAATAAGAATTTCATGGAAAATTCGCGATAAGAAAACAATATGTTCCTGATTAAAAAAAGGAATTTATTTTAGAATTCTCCACAGAGAGAGAGAGAGAAAGAGAGAACAAAATTGGTTCAAAAATGAAAAGAAAATTCGATCGAATATTCGCGATAGAAACTTTTTCGAACATTTTTTATAAAAAAAAAGAATTCATTCTCAATTTTTCTATAGAAAGACAATTTTTTTTCTAAAATATTCATTAAAATGAATTTTGTTCTAAAATTGTCTATAGCAAAATTAAATTTCTTCGAATCTTCGCGATAGAAAACAATTTTTTTCGAAAATTTTCAATAAAAGTTAAATGTATTCGAATATATTTAAAAAAAGATGAATTTTTTATAAAATTTCCATAGAAAGAACAAAACTTTTCAAAAAATTTTCTATTGAAAAAGATTTTAAACGAATATTTGCAATAAAAGTAGAATTTGTTCTTATATTCAAAATGGAAAAAACAAATTTATTATAAAACTATCTATAGAACGATAATTCTATAGAATATTCGCGATAGAAAGACAATTTATTCGAAATTATTAAGCAAAAGAAGAATTTGTTCTAAAGTACCCATAGAAAGAAGAAAATTGTTTGAAAATTTTTTACAGAAAGAGTTTTTTATCAAATACTCGCGATAGAAAGAATAAGAGTTTCATGGAATATTCGCGATTAAATGTTTGTCTATTTGAAATTCCCACAATCCCACAATAATTCGTTTTAAAATTCTTTATAAAAATAGAATTTTATCGCGATTGAAAAATATTTTGTTTGAAAGTCAACAAGAATTTGTTTTAAAAATCTCTGTAGAAAAAGAGTTTCATAGAATATTCGCGATCAAAAGACAAATATTTGCGATAAGAAAAATTCTCTGCAGAAAGTTAACATTTGTTCTAAAATTCGCATTTATAGCGAATATTCGATCTAAAGTGCTAAAAATTCTCTGTAAAAAGTGACATTTTTTTCTAAATTCTCCAAAGAAAAGGAAATTCAATTCAAGAATATTCGCGATGTAAAGACAATCTGTTCAAAAATGAAAAAAAAGAAGAAAATGAAATTTAAATTCTTCATAGAAAGAGAAAATACTCGCCATAGAAAGACAATTTGTTCTAAAAATTTCAATAAAAATGAATTTGTTCTAATTTTGTCTAAAGAAAGAGTTAATTTGTTCAAAAGATTCCCCCTAAAAACATAAATTCTTGGAATATTCGTGAAATAAACAGTCTGTTTGAAAATCTTCTAAAAAAACGAAGAGTTTTTTTTTCTGAAATTTTAAGAAAAAGCAAATTTATTATAAAACTATCTATAGAACAATAATTCTATAGAATATTCGCGAGAGAAAAACAATTTGTTCGAAATTTTTTAACAAAAAAATTTTTTTCTAAAATTCCTATAGAAAAAGAACAAAATAGTTTAAAAATTCTCTACAGTTTTTCATCAAGTATTCGCAATAGATAAAATCTTCTGATATTGTCTTTATATAGACAGACTGTCGAGAGTTTTAACGTGAGCACCTGCCGTGTCGGCCTTATCTCACGGTGGTCTTTTTCATCTACAGGGAAGACTTGAGAACGGTCTACCATCGCCCCTTTGTCTTCAATGAAGACTCAGGTGGGAATTTTTGCACATTGGCTATGACCGGTCCATGCGCAAGTACTTTGCTGGAGTACTCGAGCTATCTAATCTCTTGCCAAAGTAGTCACGTTGAAAGACAACCACACTACTATGGCTCTGTTGATTCGGCAACAGCACCTAGAGACGAAACCGGTGGGCCGAAGCACGATCCATCAATAAGCCGTAGACATTGTTCTTACTCACAGTGATACGCTGTGGCAAGTCTGATATGAACAGAGTAAACTCTGAACATACCTTTCATCCATCATTATTCAACCCAGCACACATCTCATTTATTCGACACATTCATAGAGAAAAACATACGACACCACCCGTATCATATACAATTGACACCAACCCATTTCCAACGCTTAGTCCCACAGTCACTCCTCTGTGGGGTATCTGTTGATTTTCGGCAACAGCACCGAACTTATCCCGAAATATTGACTGTTATCATGCATCAGTCTTTTAACCGCCACTTTTACTCTTCCCGCGAATTTGGATTTAAACCACAGCCACTACGTAGATCCTGAAGGAACCTTAACCAACTGACCAGCCAGGACATAGTCTTGCTTGCAACTGGCCACCCGTAGTACAAGATTATGTGGTGCTCTGGTCTGACCTCTGGCAATCTATGCAAGGACTAAGCCAAACAGTAGACTGTAACCAATTTTTCAATCCCGGTCAGATTGGAGGTATTGGCCACCTCTATATACCCCGGGATTGCAATAACACCAAGGCGGAGGTCTCGCCAAGGTAACATGCCCCCGGGGGGATCTTTATATAGACAATAAAGTTGTTCAAAAGATTCCCTATAAAAATATTAATTCTTGGAATATTCGCGATAAAAAAAAACAATCTGTTCGATAGAATACTCGCGATAAAACTTCGTTCGAATATTCGCGAATATTCCCATTAAAATAAAAATATTTTATAGAAAGAAAATTTTTTTTTAAAAAACTTTTTCTAGAATTATACTTTGTTTAAAAAGAATTTCTATATAAAGAAAATTCCAACGAATATTCGCGATATCAATACAAAATGTTCGAAATTTTTCTTTAAAACTAATTTTTCAATTTTCCCATTCCTGAAGTTTTATTTTTCTTTCTAACTAATGTTTGTTTAAAAAACAATAAACAAAAAACTGTAAAAGTAAATTTCACATTTTTTTCTCAAGAAATATAATTTTAGTAAAACAAAAAAATCTCAAAACAAATAAGTATTTTTTCTTAAAAACTAAATAAATATTAGAAGGCAATAAAAACAAGTAAATTTAAATTCTACTTACGTCATTTTTATAAAATTATTTTAAAAACGTTGTTAACGATTTCTTATTTTTTCTTATTTAATCCTTCGTTTCCAATAAAAATCAATGCTGTTGTTTGTTGTTGGTTTCTTAAGGCTCAATATATAAAATATTGTATAGAATTTAGTAAAAAATACATAAATAAATAAAAATTATTTATTAAATACAATAAAATTGTTATTTTGTTGTTGTTTTTATTTGTATTTCGTTGAATGCTGGCGAGTATAGAGCAAAATTTTATTATTTTTATTTTAGAGAAATCCTTGTGTTAAATTTTAATTTAAATCTTTTTTTAAAATTTGTAGTTGTTGTTGCAAAATATTTTCGAGTTTTTGTTTTGAAAATGTTTGAGAATAGTTTTTCGGGAATTTTATATAACTCTAATGGGTGTCGTCGACTTTATGAGATGGAAAAGAGATTTGAGAATTTTTCTTTTGTTTTGTTAAATGTTATGAGATCTGAAAAGAGAGAAGAGAATATAATTAGAAAATAAATGAGAGAAAATTAGATTAGGCTATAAACTAGATCAAAGGCTAGATTCTAGATTAAATTATGAATTTACTATATATTAGAACATTTTGTAGACTAGACTGTAGCAAACATCAAAGACAAGACTATAAACTATATTATAGACTACACTATAACCTTAAGTCTACTCTGACTATAGGCTAGACTATAGGCTAGACTATAGACTAGACTATAGACTAGACTATAGACTAGACTATAGACAAGACTATAGACTAGACTTTTAACTAGACTATAGACTAGACTATAGACTAGACTATAGACAAGACTATAGACTAGACTATAGACAAGACTATAGACAAGACTATAGACTAGACTTTTGACTAGACTATAGACTAAACTATAGACTAGACTATAGACTGGACTATAGACTAGACTATAGACTAGACTATAGACTAGACTATAGACTAGACTATAGGCTAGACTATAGACTAGACTATAGACTAGACTATAGACTAGACTATAGACTAGACTATAGACTAGACTATAGACTAGACTATAGACTAGACTATAGACTAGACTATAGACTAGACTATAGACTAGACTATAGACTAGACTATAGACTAGACTATAGACTAGACTATAGACTAGACTATAGACTAGACTATAGACTAGACTATAGACTAGACTATAGACTAGACTATAGACTAGACTATAGACTAGACTATAGACTAGACTATAGACTAGACTATAGACTAGACTATAGACTAGACTATAGACTAGACTATAGACTAGACTATAGACTAGACTATAGACTAGACTATAGACTAGACTATAGACTAGACAATAGACTAGACTATAGACTAGACTATAGACTAGACTATAGACTAGACTATAGACTAGACTATAGACTAGACTATAGACTAGACTATAGACTAGACTATAGACTAGACTATAGACTAGACTATAGACTAGACTATAGACTAGACTATAGACTAGACTATAGACTAGACTACAGACTATACACTATAGACTGACTATAGACTAGACTACAGACTAGACTATAGACTAGAATATAGACTAGACTGTAGACTATACTATAGACTATACTATAGACTAGACTATAGACAAGACTAGAGACTAGACTATAGACTAGACTATAGACTAGACTATAGACTAGACTATAGACTAGACTATAGACTAGACTATAGACTAGACTATAGACTAGACTATAGACTAGACTATAGACTAGACTATAGACTAGACTATAGACTAGACTATAGACTAGACTATAGACTAGACTATAGACTAGACTATAGACTAGACTATAGACTAGACTATAGACTAGACTATAGACTAGACTATAGACTAGACTATAGACTAGACTATAGACTAGACTATAGACTAGACTATAGACTAGACTATAGACTAGACTATAGACTAGACTATAGACTAGACTATAGACTAGACTATAGACTAGACTATAGACTAGACTATAGACTAGACTATAGACTAGACTATAGACTAGACTATAGACTAGACTATAGACTAGACTATAGACTAGACCATAGACTAGACCATAGACTAGACTATAGACTAGACTATAGACCAGACTATAGACTAGACTATAGACCAGACTATAGACCAGACTATAGACCAGACTATAGACCAGACTATAGACTAAACTATAGACTACACTATAGACTAGATTATGGACTAGACTTTGGACTAGACTATAGACTACACTATAGACTAAAGACTAGACTATAGTAAAGTCTATAGACTAGACTTTAGACTAGACTTTAGACTAGACTATAGACTAGACTTTATACTAGACTATAGACTAGGCTATAGACTAAAGACTAGACTATAGTAAAGTCTATAGACTAGACTATAGACTATACTATAGACTAGTTTATAGAATAGACTATAGTTTAGACGATAGATTAGATTATAGACTAGATTATAGGCTAGGCTATAAAATAGACTATATACTAGACTATTGACTAAACTATAGTCTAGACTATAGAATAGATTATAGACTAGACTATAGACTAGACTATAGACAAGACTATAGACTAGACTATAAACCAGACTATAGACTAGACTATACATAAGAGGATTGACTAGATTATAGACTGGACTATAAAATAGACTCTAGACTAGACTATTGACTATACTATAGACTAGACTGTAGAATAGATTATATATAGACTTGACTTTCGACTAGACTATCGACTTGACTATAGACTAGACTATAGACTGGACTATAGAC
>NC_060954.1:13075885-13129676 GCF_022045245.1 Lucilia cuprina
CAACGACTACCAATAGCTGCATTGAAGAGTTTTTTTCACCTTGAGATAATTCCAAATATCTGCGAAGTTCAAATAGCACGATCTTGGTACCTAATTCATGGATTCTATGATTCCTGGATATTATGATGTAAATGCACTTCATGATCATAGATCTGAAGAAATATTATGATGCAAATGCAATTGATGGTCAGAGATCTGAAGAAACATTATTATGCAATTGATGTTCATTGATCTGAAAGAAATGATCATCAATTGAAAATGGGATTTTAGTACAAAATTAGTAATCGGTATTTTGCAAGAAAATCTTAAAGGACTCTGCAGTTTGGATTGAAGCGATCCATTTACTTTGAGTGTTTTCCAAATAGTTCTGAGGAAAATGTTTTAAGAGGATCTTTTCGGTAATCAATTGACGTTGTCTCCTCAAGTGAGATGTCGAAGCAAATTAAATTGATGATCATTCAGAGATCTATAGGTAAGATAGATTTGAGATCATTCCAAAAACTTTTTCACAAAAAGCTCTAAGATGGTCATATAGCACGATCTTGATAGCTAAATGCTGGAAAGAAATACTACGATGTTAATAAAATTGATGAGCATTACTTTGAAGGAGTTGCACGATCTTCACGTCACTCGGCGAATGAGATGTTGAATGACCAATCATTAATTCTCCCATTTAGAATTGACTAAAAAGAGGCGATATTCTGCAAGTAGCAATATTTAAGAACTTGAGCTCCGTCTCTTTTAAAGTTCAGTCGTTTATCAGTATTGATAGGATCTCCCGAAGATCGTGTATATCCCTTTGTGCAAGGATAAAGTCAAAGAACGATATTTTGGTGGCGCATTTATCAGATGTTTCATTTCCATCGATTTGACATACCGGAGAGAGCGTTTGTAGCCAGCCACTCTGCCTCTCCTATGGAGTCAGACGCAAAACACGATGACGCTCAATGTAAGACAGACGCTTGGTGGATTTTGTTTCCACCAAGAAAATTCAGACTGTCAGAACCAGATTGTACCATCCAGCCGCCCATAACAAAGGAAGCAAACGCTATACAAGTACGGTTATGTTGCCTATGTAACCCATGATCGCTAGGTGACCGTGGATAATAATTTACCCCACAGCGGCTCTTAACATAGAGGACCAGCAGCACTACATATGATGAAGTGGCCAGCTAACTTATGTCCGAAATTCTAGATCAGAATTATCTAAGTTTTACAACAAAATGAGACTAATACAATGAGGTCTTCTGCATTCCGTCACATCTAATGGGATTGTTCTCGAGAGAGACTTAAAGTTCCTTTGTGTATATGATTGTGACAACATTTTATCAGATTTTTCAATGAGAATCTAATCCATAAGGTCAAAGGTCAGACTGTATGTTTGTGACGAGTTCGCTTCGGAGATCTTACAACGATTTTACAGAGTTGCAATATCATTCGTACCAAATTATTTAAAACTGCATGAGAATTCGACTAGAAAGGTCTCTTTCTTCTACATTATTTTGCAGATAGTGGAGTTATTTTCGACCGATTTAGAGTTGATTTGACTATATGTTTGTAACGAGTTGATAGTTTAATGGGATTCCCTCTTTCTGTACGCTTCGTTGTTCTTACAACGATCATGTAAGATCGTTGGAGCTAAAGCATATAAGCTCTCAAGCGTCACGAGAATTCGACTAAATAGGTCTTTGCTATATTCTTTGGCAGATAGTGAAGTTATCTTCGACCAATTAAGAGTTGATTTGGCTTCGCTTCGTATATCTTACAACAATCAAACCGAGTTGTAAGATCATTCAAGTTAAAGAAAAACGACATGTGTGGAGTTATCGTCGATGAATTTATAGTTGATTTGACTGTATGTGTGTAATGAGTGGACAGATTGCTGAATGTGATTCCCTCTCTCTAATCGCTTCGAAGATCTTACAACGATCAAACTGAGTTGTTTATGGCCATAAACTTTGAACTTAGCCAAAGTTGTGAACCAAAGGAATAGGGTTCTATAAATCGACTTTGGAATAATCGAACAATCGACTTTTTGTCGAAAAAAATCGAAGATGACTATTTTGTTCCAAAAAAAGTCGATAACTCTACCATCGTCTGTGAGAAAAGTCGACTTTGGAAATAAACGTCGAAAATGTTAAAAAGTCGAACAGTCGGAAAGTCGAAAAAAGTTGAAAAATCGGAAAAAGTCGAAAAATTCCAAATGTCGAAAATAGTCGAAAATTTGGAAAAAGTCGAAAATAGTCGAAAAAAGTCGGAAAACGTCGAAAATGGTCGAAAATAGTCGAGAATGGTCGAAGATCGGAAAAATTCAGAAATAGTCAATAAGTCGGAAAAAGTCGAAAAAAGTTGGAAAAAGTCGAAAAATTCGCAAAAATTCGAAAAAACAGTCGAAAATTGTTGAAAATCGAAAAACATTCGGTAAAAGTCCAAAATCGTCGACAAATCTGAAATGGTCGAAAATAGTCAAAAAGTCTGTTATTGTCGAAAATAGTCAAAAAGTCTGTTATTGTCGAAAATAGCCGAAAAAAGTCGAAAAAGTCAAAAAGTCGAAAAAGTGGAAAAATCGAAAAGTCGACTATTTACAAAATACTAAAAGTCGAAGAGTCAACTTTTAACTAACTGAAAAAAGTCGAAAAATCGTCTTTGCATAAAATGAAAAAAGTCGAAATGAAAAAAGTCGAAAAATCGACTTTGCATAAAATGCAAAAAGTCGAAAAATCAACTTTGCATAAAATGCAAAAAGTCGACTTTTAACTAAAGTCGACTAAGTCTACTTTTACCTAAATGCAAAAAGTCGAAAAGTCGACTTTTCGTTTCAACTATAGTACAAAGGTATCCATCTTGAAGTTTGACAAACTAAGAGTTGTTATACTAAATGAGAATTCGTAAAGAACTGGGTTCATCATCTTTATATGGGGCCAAGTTTGAACATTACTCCGTTATCGTCAAAAGATTAGCGCCCCTTGTAGCAAAAGAATGAAATTGGGGTCTGCAACATTTTAAATTTTCTATTCCAAAAATCAATAAATTTTCTATTCCTAACCTTAAATTATTACTATATTTCTTTCAGAGAACATTTTTCTAGCTATTCTTTGTCCTGTCATTTTAAGCAATTATTTTAATGATAATAATTCTAGTTAAAAGTAACCTTGAAATAAAATGCACATAAAATAATACATGGAAAACTAGTAGAAAACAAAAATCAAATGTCGAAGATACTTCCTCTATCAAATTGAAATTCATTGACAACTAATTTAACAATAGACACAATAATATATAAATAATATACTATGAATAAAACGCACAGAGAGAGAAGGAGAGAGAGGGGAAGAGAACAACATAAAGTAGGAATATTTAACAACAAAAATTGTATGAACAATAAAATATTTCCTTTTTCTACACCATTTCGAAAAACAGATAAGGAAATTTTAAAATTTAAAGCAAAAATTTCGATCAAAGTTTTGTTTAAAAATATCATTTAAAAATTTTACTATTACAATGGGAAATGGTGTACTACCTACATTCAATATCTCTGTGCTAGTGTGTGTAAATGTAGAATAAAAATTATTGATTTTCTTTATAGAAATTTTTAAACAATAGTAGCAAGTGGTAAGACAGACAGACAAACGTACGTAGGACTACAATTACAACTAGTACAACGACAAATACATATGTATATACTAAAGGTGGTTGATTGTGTTAGTTAGCATTAACTGTTTTCTAGTTAAACAAATGTCTTTTAATTCAAAAACATTTATTGCTTCTTCTACTTTTCTCTGGACATTTTACTAACCACAAGAACTTTAGAATTGTATCCTCTTTACGCATACGACACGTGTAACACATTATATAAAAGGTGCTAACGTTACTTCTCATACTCGTTGTAATAATAAAAGAAAAAATATTACTAAAATATGGAAATGAAAGTGAAAATTCATATGAAAAGCGATGATATCTTATGGGAAAAATATCCAACTGTTAGCACAGGACAATGACATTCAATTAACAAAGGCAACAGTAAAATATACAATTGACAACTGGGTAAAGATAAGGTTTTATAGTCTCAACTATTGACAGATCTACAGTCTGAACTATAGACTGCTTTATAATCTTGAAGGCAGACTAATATATAGTCTCATATGTAGGACTATACTATTGTCTGGACTTTAGACTATTCTATAGTCTCGACTATAAACTATTCTATAGTCTAGATTATAGACTATTCTGTAGTCTCGACTATATACTATTCTATAGTCTCGATTATACACTGTTTTATAGTCTCGACTATAGACCGTTCAATAGTCTCGACTATAGACTGTTCTAGAGTCTCGACTATAGCCTGTTCTAGAGTCTCGACTATAGACTGTTCTATAGTCTCGACTATAGACTGTTCTATAGTCTTGACTATAGACTGTTCTATAGTCTCGACTATAGACTGTTCTATAGTCTCGACTATAGACTGTTCTATAGTCTCGACTATAGACTGTTCTATAGTCTCGACTATAGACTGTTCTATAGTCTCGACTATAGGCTGTTCTATAGTCTCGACTATATACTGTTCTATGGTCTCTAACGGTAGACTTTAACTACAGACTTTTCTATGATCTGGTTGAACTATAGACTATTTTATATTCATATTCATCCAAAAATAAATAGTTTTTTTCATGGAATTTCCATATTTAAACTATGCATTAACAAATTGTTAACAATTAACATAAAATAATTTAAAAATTTATTTTTTTTTTTTATAACTCTTTTACTACCTTGGTAGTTAAAGTAAATAAAAATTTTAAACATACATGATTTTTTACAACAGTCAAATGAGTTCTGTCATATTTTATGACGCGTGTCATACACTGAAAATGTTGGCAACACGCAAAAGAACCATTAAACTAGTAGCAACAAAATACATATACAGCAAACACTTAAAATAGTAATAATGAAATTAGTTAAAAAATGACCTTATCCTTATGGGCAAATGGTATATGTAAATACATATATTAGTGAAAAAGAGTTAATAGTAGATATTTGTGTAAAATAGCCTGTACCGAACTCGTCATAACAAAGACCTTCTTTAGTCACACATATACACATACACACATATATTAGCTATAGAAGGATATAACTTAGTGTTTTAGTAAATGGTGATTCAAATAAAATTCCTCCCTGTTTACAATTTTGTTTAGTTTCCTTTTATACTTTTTTTTCTGTTATTGGTTGTTAAATTACGTGTCCTAACAAAAGAGAGTGAAAAAACACACACACACACAAATAATTTATTTAAACAATATATGAAAAACTGAAATCGTAAAATTCCTTAGAAAACAAGGAATGACAAATACGTGTTTTCGTAAATATTTTATTACAACAAGTTGGTGTTAAAAGATTGAATTTTTGAATGATTGAGAGTGCGATGACTGACTATATACATGTGCATGTATGTTTGTACAACATTCAATGGTAATTTCCAATTATTTTATAGCTTTAGGGGAGGTTCAGAGATATGCGGATGCTATAAACTTTTAGCGTTTTACTAATGCTCGTAAAAGTATTATGTAAATTGAATGAACACATTTGCGGACTTGTCTGCCAAAGATATCTAGAGAAAAGTAAGTTCAAAAAGAAACGAAGAGCTATTGGCTACTACATGTTGTAGAGACAATTTTGAGAATGTTTGATCAATCTTTCGATCTATGCTTCCTATATGTATATTCACAAGTTGGCCTCAGCATCACCGATTAACTTCCACCTGATCTTGTTGATTATATATTTTGAGCGACGTATCCAACGGCTAAGTATCTCTGAGACAGTCAACTCTGTTAAGAACAGGAATTTTCTTAGATGGACTACTTTCGAAGCAACTTCTGAAGTTTTGTTGGTCATTCTTGCAGATTTTGATCTTCGAAAAACAGATGTGAAAGAATAGTCTTTGATCGCATAAACCTTTCAATATATTGATTAGCTTTTATACAGTTCTATGTTTGCTTGGGATCATTTTAAGATCGATTCAACTGATTATGAAGTTTTGTTATTATTCTTTGTTTTGGTGATCATTCTTGCTGATTTTGATCTTCGAAAAACACTCTTAAGCACTTAAGTGGAACTAGTTCTTTATTAGCTTCGCCTATGCTTGTAAAACATTTAGATTTCTTTCCACAACTACGGCAATCCCTTAACTTTAGATCATGAGGCCAGACTTTAAAGACAATTGCGATTTCATTTGGAACATCAGAGAGTAAAATAGAAGAGAGAATAAAGAAAGTTTCGCTTAACTTCAGATGACATGATCTGAGTATTTGAGAAAAAGAACTCTAGGGTAAGGGAAAGATCAATACCAATATAACTGATCAATAGTGATCGTTTTAAGCGAATTACGGAATCATATTTTTTAAGAAATCTAGAGAACATAATAGAACATATGCAAGATTATTAAACTATGATTAATGTTAAAGAATTACGGGTCGTCAAAAGAACCAGTTCCGAAGTAAACTATTTTAAACCAAAATCATTAACAGCAGAACTGGTTCTCCAATTCTATTGTAGAAATATCAACTCTATAACACCTTTATACAACTACATCGCAAAAGGATAAAATTAATAAAATAAAATTAAATTTCCCGTTTTTCCCCTTTTTGGTACTTTTTTACCCAGTGAAATAGGAAAAATTTTATTACAATAAATATTACAGAGTTAGTCCGTAATTTAATATGAATAATTCAATAAACCGAAAAAGATTTCTTAATGTGCTAGAAAAAAGTACCATAAATAAAGTTTTGTCCCTTTTACACCCAAAAAGGACTGAATTTTAAAAAAAGTACGAAACAGGTGTCTCATAATTTTGAGAGATGTATTCAAAATATTTAGAAAAAATTGATTATGTTAATTAGTTTAAAAGTTATAAAGGGCTGGAAAAGGTACCAAAAAAGTACGAATTTCAAAAAAGTACCAGACACCCATCTGCTCATTTTAGGAGTAGATACAGGTTCATTTAAAATTGTTCTTGTATCACTAATATTATGTAAGATATTTAAGAAAACCTGTTTTACCCGTTTTTTACCCTTTTTACCCGTAAATGTGCAAATTTCCAAAAACACATCTACTGTCAAAATTTCATGATTCTAGGTTCAGCCATTTGGGCTGTGCGATGATGAATCAGTCAGTCAGTAACGCTACTCTTTTATATATATAGATGAACGAACTTTCGTTTGGCGCAATAACTGTGTTACGAACACTAAGTAGGAAGCAGTAATCGTATACTAACTCGTATCTGCATTTTACCCCTACATGGTCTGAGTTAATATTTTGTTTAACACATAATCCTTCTATTAACCTTATGGGATATTTAATTTTGCCTCTTTTTCCTGGGAATTACTATTAAGGGATGATGTTCGATATTGTGTGTTCAGCTTTAAAGCCGATAATTGTAAAAACTCAGACACACGTTAGTTATGTACATAAAATGGGGTAAAAACTCAATTTCTCTTTTAGGGAGTGTCTCCATAAATGGGATTTATTTTGATTACTAAACCAGTCTGTAACTTTAAACGCTACATTTAGATTTCATTTACAAACATATGGTGTATCAACTTATGTTTATAGTTCAATATCTGTTCACTTTATATTATTTACTTGTTTCTATTTGTTTATTGTTTAAATATTATCATGTTAATCAATTAAATCAATCAACACTTTCATTCATTTTATATTTTCACGCTCGAAAATATATATAACGGAACAATTTTCTATCACACTAAAATGTCATTGGCAGTTGTTATGTTTGTTATCGTTTGTTTCCTTAATTGCTAATTTTTATAAAAATTAATTAATACAATTGTTTTAATATGACTGTTATGACTTTCAGTGTTTTTATGAAAATAAATCTTGATAATATAAAAAATATTGCTTAGTCTAAGTCTTAACTCTAGTATACAGTTTAGAATATAGTCTAACTAGTGTGGTCTATAGTCTAGTATAAAGTCTATAGTCGAATCTAGTCTAATCTATAGTCTAGTCTATTCTAAAGTCTAATCTATAGTCTGGTATTTAGTCTAGATTATAGTCCAATCTATAGTCTAGTCCACAGTCTAGTCTGGTCTTTAGTCCAGTATATAGTTTAGTTTATAGTCTAGTAGATAGTCTAGTCTATAGTCTAGTCTATAGTCTAGTCTATAGGCTAGTGTATAGTCTAGTCTATAGTCTAGCATATAGTCTAGTCTATAGTCTAGTCTATAGTCTAGTCTATATCCTAGTTCTAAAGTCTAATCTATAGTCTGGTATTTAGTCTAGATTATAGTCCAATCTATAGTCTAGTCCACAGTCTAGTCTGGTCTTTAGTCCAGTATATAGTTTAGTTTATAGTCTAGTAGATAGTCTATAGATTAGACTATAGACTAGACTATAGACTAGACTATAGACTAGACTATAGACTAGACTATAGACTAGACTATAGACTAGACTATAGACTAGACTATAGACTAGACTGTAGACTAGACTATAGACTAGACTATAGACTAGACTATAGACTAGACTATAGACTAGACTATAGACTAGACTATAGACTAGACTATAGACTAGACTATAGACTATACTATAGACTAGACTATAGACTAGACTATAGACTAGACTATAGACTAGACTATAGACTAGACTATAGACTAGACTATAGACTAGACTATAGACTAGACTATAGACTAGACTATAGACTAGACTATAGACTAGACTATAGACTAGACTATAGACTAGACTATAGACTAGACTATAGACTAGACTATAGACTAGACTATAGACTAGACTATAGACTAGACTATAGACTAGACTATAGACTAGACTATAGACTAGACTAGACTATAGACTAGACTATAGACTAGACTATAGACTAGACTATAGACTAGACTATAGACTAGACTATAGACTGGACTATAGACTAGACTATAGACTAGACCATAGACTAGACTATAGACTAGACTATAGACTAGACTATAGACTAGACTATAGACTAGACTATAGACTAGACTATAGACTAGACTATAGACTAGACTATAGACTAGACCATAGACTAGACAATAGACTAGACTATAGACTAGACTATAGACTAGACTAGACTATAGAATAGACTATAGACTAGACTATAGACTAGACTATAGACTAGACTATAGAATAGACTATAGACTAGACTATAGACTAGACTATAGAATAGACTATAGACTAGACTATAGAATAGACTATAGAATAGACTATAGACTCTATAGTCTGGTCGATAGTCCAGTCTATAGTTTAGTTTATAGTCTAGTATATAGTTTAGTGTATAGCCTAGTATATAGTCTAGTCTGCAGTCTATTAGATGGTCTAGTCTTGAGTTTAGTATGTAGTCTATAGGCTAGTGTATAGTCTTGTTAATGGTCTAGACCATAGTCAAGTCTATAGTCTATAGTCTAGACCATAGTCTACTCTATAGTCTAGTCTGTAGTCTAGTCTATAGTCCAGTATATAGTCTATTCTATAGTCTAGTATAGTCGATAGTCTAGTCTAGTCGATAGTTTAGTCTATAGTCTAGTTTGTAGACTAGACCATATATAGTCTATAGCCTAGACCATAGTCTATTCTGTAGTCTACATAGTCTATATACTACTATATAGTCTATTTTACAGTCTAGTCTATAGTCTAGCCGATAGTCTAGTCGACAGTCTGGTCTGTAGTCTAGTCTATAGTCTAGTCTATAGTCTAGCCGATAGTCTAGTCGATAGTCTAGTCGATAGTCTAGTCTATAGTTTAGTCTATAGTCTAGTCTATAGTCTAGTCTCTAGTCTAGTATATAGTCTAGTCTATAGTCTAGTCGATAGTCTAGTCGATAGTCTGGTCTGTAGTCTAGTCTATAGTCTAGTCTATAGTCTAGCCGATAGTCTAGTCGATAGTCTAGATCATAGTCTAGTCTGTAGTCTAGTCTATATACTACTATATAGTCTATTTTATAGTCTATCCGATAGTCTAGTCTATAGTCTAGTCTGTAGTCTAGTCTATAGTCTAGTCTACAGTCTAGTCTATAGTCTAGTCTATAGTATAGTCGATAGCCTAGTCGATAGTCTAGTCGATATTCTAGTCTATAGTTTAGTCTATAGTCTAGTCTCTAGTCTATAGTCTAGTCTATAGTCTAGTCTATAGTCTAGTCTATAGTCTAGTCTATAGTCTAGTCTATAGTCTAGTCTATAGTCTAGTCTATAGTCTAGTCTATAGTCTAGTCTATAGTCTAGTCTATAGTCTAGTCTATAGTCTAGTCTAGTCTATAGTCTAGTCTATAGTCTAGTCTATAGTCTAGTCTATAGTATAGTCTGTAGTATAATATATATTCTAGTATATAGTCCATTCTATAGTCTAGTCTGTAGTATAGTATCTATTCTAGTATATAGTCCATTCTATAGTCTATCCGATAGTCTAGTCGATAGTCTAGTTTATAGTTTAGTCTATAGTCTAGTCTATAGTCTAGTCTATAGTCTAGTCTATAGTCTAGTCTATAGTCTAGTCTATAGTCTAGTCTATAGTCTAGACTACAGTCTCTAGTCGAAAGAGATCCGACTATAGAGTCAATATTAATTCCACTATAGAGACGACTATAGAATAGACTCGGACGAGAGGTGACTTTACACTCGACAAAAAATCAAGTGTAGACTCGACGTAGAGCACTCTATAGATTCTACCTTAGAGTTAAGTCGACTTTTAATCGTCTATAGAAGACACAAAGTCTACATAGAGTCGACTTTAGACCAGTCATCTGCTGTTTCAAAATTTTTCTTTATATTCAAAAAATTCCCATGACAGTTGTATATTCTTTAAGTAGACAAAGAACACCCCATTACTTTTCACACAAAATTGTTATTTTAAAAATAAACACACAAATCTTTTTTTTTTTAATAATTTGACATGTATCCATCATTTAATTAGTAATAATGAAATGATTACATTTTTTGTTTATTACGAAAAAAGCAACAACAACAAGAACAACACAAAAATTACATGCTCTCATTGACATGTAACACAAGAAACAAAATAAATTCATAAAGAAGACTCACATTTTTTTTGCATTTCGTTAGTTAGATTTACTTAAAAGTCAAAGTTCATTTAAGTCTATTTAAAGTAAATCAAGAAAAAGTATCAAAAATATAAATCAAATTCAATTGAATTTATTCAAACAATTGAGACGACTGACAACACATCATCAGTGAGAATACAACATCACAGTAAAACATGAACGTCATTATTATTGTTATGAGTATGAGTATGACTTTATTATTTTTCTTCATATCTCTTAATCAAGTTTTTATTGTTGTTGTTTTTGTTTTTTATATAATAAACATTATCGTCATCTATCATATACATATGCATGTATGTATCGTTTTTAGAGAGGAGTTTAAGGCAGACATACCAACCCACTTTATGGAATGAAATACGTAAAAAAGTTGTTTTAATAATGATAATAATGATGACGATGATGACAATAAAGGTCAATGGAATTATTAGTTTTTGTATGATTATTATTGTTTTCTTAGCTTTAATGACATATGCAACAAGTATTTATCGGATTTATAAAATACCTTTTATAAGATAAATACAAGATTTTTGTAAATAAACAAAAACAAATCGTTTTTTTTTAATGAGAACAGTAACCATTAGTTAAGCTTTAGAAATTTAATCATGTTTAAAACTAGTCTATAGTCTAGTCTATAGTCTAGTCTATAGTCTAGTCTATAGTCTAGTCTAGTCTATAGTCTAGTCTATAGTCTAGTCTATAGTCTAGTCTATAGTATAGTCTGTAGTATAATATATATTCTAGTATATAGTCCATTCTATAGTCTAGTCTGTAGTATAGTATCTATTCTAGTATATAGTCCATTCTATAGTCTATCCGATAGTCTAGTCGATAGTCTAGTTTATAGTTTAGTCTATAGTCTAGTCTATAGTCTAGTCTATAGTCTAGTCTATAGTCTAGTCTATAGTCTAGTCTATAGTCTAGTCTATAGTCTAGACTACAGTCTCTAGTCGAAAGAGATCCGACTATAGAGTCAATATTAATTCCACTATAGAGACGACTATAGAATAGACTCGGACGAGAGGTGACTTTACACTCGACAAAAAATCAAGTGTAGACTCGACGTAGAGCACTCTATAGATTCTACCTTAGAGTTAAGTCGACTTTTAATCGTCTATAGAAGACACAAAGTCTACATAGAGTCGACTTTAGACCAGTCATCTGCTGTTTCAAAATTTTTCTTTATATTCAAAAAATTCCCATGACAGTTGTATATTCTTTAAGTAGACAAAGAACACCCATTACTTTTCACACAAAATTGTTATTTTAAAAATAAACACACAAATCTTTTTTTTTTAATAATTTGACATGTATCCATCATTTAATTAGTAATAATGAAATGATTACATTTTTTGTTTATTACGAAAAAAGCAACAACAACAAGAACAACACAAAAATTACATGCTCTCATTGACATGTAACACAAGAAACAAATAAATTCATAAAGAAGACTCACATTTTTTTGCATTTCGTTAGTTAGATTTACTTAAAAGTCAAAGTTCATTTAAGTCTATTTAAAGTAAATCAAGAAAAAGTATCAAAAATATAAATCAAATTCAATTGAATTTATTCAAACAATTGAGACGACTGACAACACATCATCAGTGAGAATACAACATCACAGTAAAACATGAACGTCATTATTATTGTTATGAGTATGAGTATGACTTTATTATTTTTCTTCATATCTCTTAATCAAGTTTTATTGTTGTTGTTTTTGTTTTTTATATAATAAACATTATCGTCATCTATCATATACATATGCATGTATGTATCGTTTTTAGAGAGGAGTTTAAGGCAGACATACCAACCCACTTTATGGAATGAAATACGTAAAAAAGTTGTTTAATAATGATAATAATGATGACGATGATGACAATAAAGGTCAATGGAATTATTAGTTTTTGTATGATTATTATTGTTTTCTTAGCTTTAATGACATATGCAACAAGTATTTATCGGATTTATAAAATACCTTTTATAAGATAAATACAAGATTTTTGTAAATAAACAAAAACAAATCGTTTTTTTTTAATGAGAACAGTAACCATTAGTTAAGCTTTAGAAATTTAATCATGTTTAAAAAGTAATGAACTCAAATCCCTTATTATCAAAACAACTGACCCACACTTTTGACAGTTATATGTCAAAACAGTATTAAGGGAAAAGAAAAAAAAGAGCGTGAGCAGCAGAAGACAATGAATTTTTAAAGAAATTTTCAATTTATTAAGAGTTGTGCAACCTTTAGTTGCACAACTCTTAGAATCACAAAAGTTTAAATAATTGTCCAAGTATTTGTGTCTTAGTTCTGTATAGTCTAGTCTATAGTCTAGTCTAAAGTCTAGTCTATAGTCTAGTCTATAGTCTAGTCTATAGTCTAGTCTATAGTCTAGTCTATAGTCTAGTCTATAGTCTAGTCTATAGTCTAGTCTATAGTCTAGTCTATAGTCTAGTCTATAGTCTAGTCTATAGTCTAGTCTATAGTCTAGTCTATAGTCTAGTCTATAGTCTAGTCTATAGTCTAGTCTATAGTCTAGTCTATAGTCTAGTCTATAGTCTAGAGATTTCTATAAAAAGCTTTTTGGAAAACTTCTTGTTAACATTTTAAAGAAATTTACTTCTATTTAATCTTTGTAAGAAGATATTTATTAAAAAGTTTTTTTTTTTTTTTTGTAAAAGTTTTTTGTTAAAGCTTTTTGTTAAACACTTGTTTTGATTATATACATAAAGAGAAGATTCCCATTAAAAGCTTTTTGAAAAACATTTTGTTAACATTTTAAAGAAAATTCCTTTATGTTAAGCTTTGTTAGAAAATATTTATGTAAAAGCTTTTTTGTAAAAGTTTTATGTAAAAGCTTTTTGATAAAAACTTTTTCTTTTGATAATTTCATAAAAAAATCTTTTTTAATTCATTTTTAAATAAATGTTTCTTTGTTGAGAGCTTTTAAAAAGTTTTATTAAAAAGAGTTTTTTATATAAAAAAAAAACTTTTTTGAACAGAACTTTTAATACAAACATTTTACAAAACTTTCTTTGAAAAGAGAGAAATTTCTGTTTGTTTTAAAGCTTTGTAAGAAGATATTTATGAAAAAGATTTTTTTTAAAAGAAATTTTCTATAAAAACTACTTAGTAAAGATCTTTTATACAACAACTTTTTTTGAGCATTTTACAAAAATTTTTAAGATTTTTTGGGTAAAAGCTTCTTTGGCGAGAGCTTTAAATAAAACAGCTTTATTGAAATTTAAGCTTTTCATATAAAAAACCTTAGAAATACTTAGAAAAGAGCTTTTAATAATACCTTTCTGAAGCGTCTAGAGGAACATTTTCTTGGAATTAAGTTTTTATTTTTGTAGATTTTTTTTAATAAAAAAAAGCTTTTTTAATATTTTTTTAATAAAAAAGCTTTTAATAATAAATATATAGCTTTTAATGAAAAAAAACGTAAAAAACTTTTGAAAAGATGATTTCCAAAATAGCTTTTTTGAAAGAGCTTTTTTATAAAAAAAATGTAAATGGTTTTTATAAAAAAGCTTTTATGAAAAAAACTTTCTTTGAAATTTTCTTGAAAAAAAGCTTTTATAAAATAGCTTTTTTCAATATTTTTTTATAAAAAAGCTTTTATTAACAAATGTTTTTATAAAAATAGTTGTTAATGAAAAAAGCTTTTAAAAGTAGCTTATTCGTTGGAAAGCTTATTTCATAAAGAGGCTTTTTTGAAAGAGCTTTTTATAAATTAAATATGTTTTTTTTTATAAAAAAAAACTTTCAATAAAATTTTCTTGAAAAAGAGTTTTTTTAATATTTTGTTCATAAAAAAAGCTTTTATTTGCAGATTTCTTTTATAAAATGTAAGAATTTTTCTATAATAAAACAAAAATGGAAAAAAAGCTTTTGAACACTTTTATGTAAAAGCTTTTTGGTAAAAACTCTTTTTGATCATTTTATAAAAACAACTTTTTTATTATTTTTTTTTTAATAAAAGGTTCTTTGTCGAGAGCTTTTAATATAAAAGCTTTATTAAAAAGAACTTTTCATAAAAAAAAACTTTTTTGAACAGAACTTTTAATACAAACTTTAAAAAAAAACTTTCTTTGAAAAAAATAGATTTCTTTTGGTTTTAAAGCTTTCTTAGAAGATATTTATGAAAAAGCTTTTTTGAAATATAAAAATATAATAAAAACTACTTAGTAAAGAGTTTTACATAACAACTTTTTTGAGCATTTTACAAAAACAACTTTTTTAAGATGTTATGGTAAAAGCTTGTTTGTCGAGAGCTTTTAATAGAAAAGCTTTATTGAGAGAAGTTTTTATATAAAAAGCTTTTTTGAAAAGAACTTTTAAAACAAATATTTATAAAAATTTCTTTTCAAAATTTCCTTTGTTTAAAGCTTTGTTAGAAGATATTTATGAAAAAGCTGTTTTAAAAGATGTTTTTTTATATAAAACTACTTAGTAAAGAGCTTTTAATATAATTTTTTTGATGATTTTATAAAAACAAATGTTTTTAAGATTTTTTGGTAAAATCGTTTTTTAAAATGTTTAATATAAAAGCTTTTTTGAAATGAACTTAAGAATTTTAGATATAAAGAGCTTTTTTATATTCTAATAGTACTATATATAAGCTTTTAAGAGCTTTTTTATGGAGATCATCGTCCTGCTGAATTAGACTAACCTGTTGTTTTGATTGTAAAATTTCTACTCTAATAGTTATTAGCAATGAAGTGTTTACATACCTGCAATGAAAAGAATAAGATAAAGATTAGAAAAGCTTTTTTTTAAGTTATTAATGAAATTTAATTTTATTTTATATTAAAAATAGATAATATTATTATGAACTTATTAAATAAAAATTCAATAATTTTCGTTAGATTTCTTTTGAGTTATAAAAAGTATAGTCGTTGGCCCGCCTGTATTACAAAGTTTTACCATTTTTGGTTGAATTTTTTTTTTTTTTTTTTTATTAATTTTATGGTTGAAAATCAATTAAACAATTTCATCAGCAATGAAGGTCGGTCGATCATCAGACGAGCTTTAAATCATAAAAATTACATGTAAGTAATTGATGTTATTATTATAAAATATGTGAATGAATGAATGAATGAATGAATGAATGAATGAATGACAGACTGAATGACTGAAAGATATACAATGCTGGAGTACTTTACGATGAATTTGTCATAACAAAATTATAATGAAATGAAAAAAATTTATTAAATTTGAAGGTTTTTATTTCATTTAAGTGATTGAAATAATTTGATTTTGAACTCAAAACCAAACAAATAAAGAAGAAATTATTAGGTAAGTGTTAATTAAAACAACACGATTTATTATATTTTTATTAAATTATTACACAATTGTGCACTTACACTTACAACAAGTGTTGTGCACAGTGTAAACGGTTTATAAACGGATTTCCTGTTAAAAAAAATTTACAATTCAAATTGACACAATCAAACTATGTAATACATACTTTGCGTACTTTAGGTATTAAATAAAAAAAAATTAGGTCAAATTGAATTACAAAAAAAAAGCTCCCAAAAAGTTTTTTCAATTTAAAAATTATCGATTTTATGTTTTAACTAAACCAACCAAGTCTCATTGTTGTTGTGGGGGGGCATTATTCTCTTTTATTAATATTCTTTTTTTTCTTCTTCTCATCATGTTACTTGTATTAATTTATCTTTTTGCCACCTTTTTTGTAATAATTTATTTTTCATTCTTTATCATTTCTTTTGTAGCGTAACGAAATTAACTGAAAATACCTTAAGGCTCTGTTCACAACACAAAAAAGTTAAAAAAAAGCTTCTTCTGTCTATCTGCCTTTCATTTTGCTCTTTTGTTTTCAACTGCCAATAGTATCCTTCATTGCGGTGAAATCATTAAATATGTAAAACTTTAACTTATTGTTCTTCTTTTTGTTGTTGTAATAATTTACTTACAGAAAAGTTATATGTTGAGTTAGAGTTCAGGTTAGTAGCTGGAGGATTTTTGAAAATACAGCTTTTGAAAAATAATCTTAAATAAAAAACCTTTTTATGAAATGTTTTCTTAAAAGGCTTTTTCAAACACGTTCTTTATTTAAAAGCTTTATTTAAATATCTTTTTTAAAGAGCTACTTAAAGAAAGCTTTAAAAAAAGAGCTTTTTTTAGAAAACTTTTTCATAAGAAAGCTTTTTTACAAGAGATTTTTATAAAAAAAAGTCTTTATAAGAAAGTTTTTTATATGAAGACTTTTTTTAAAAGAGCTGTTTTACAAAAGCTTTTTAAAAGAGAATTTTATTTAGATGCTTCCTATTTTTAGGAAATTTTTTCTTAACCCTTTCACGCGCAAAACTTTGAAAGCATATGACTCAATTTTTAAGCTTTTTATAAAAAAGCTTCTTTAAACGAGATTTTTATAAGAAAGATTTTCTAAGAAGAGCTTTTTTAAGAATGTTTCTTTATAAGAAAGCTTTTTTAACAGAGCTTGTTATAAAAAAACTTTATTAAAGAGCTTTTTATAAGAAAGCTTTTTTAAAAGATATTTTTATAAGAAAGCTTTTTTAACAGAGCTTGTTATAAAAAAAAACTTTATTAAAGAGCTTTTTATAAGAAAGCTTTTTTAAAAGATATTTTTATAAGAAAGCTTTTTGAAAAGAGCTTTTTAAGAATGTTTCTTTATAAGAAAGCTTTTTTTAACAGAGCTTGTTATAAAAAAAAAACTTTATTAAAGAGCTTTTTATAAGAAAGCTTTTTTAAAAGATATTTTTATAAGAAAGCTTTTTTAAAAGAGCTTTTTAAAAAGAGCTTTTTATAAAAAAGCTACTTTAAAAGAGATTTTTATAAAATAGCTACTTTAAAAGAGATTTTTATAGGAAAGCTTTGTTAAAAAGAGTTTTTTTCATAAGAAAGCTTTTTTGAAAGAGCTTTTTCATAAGAAAGCTTTTTTGGAAGAGCTTTTTATAAGAAAGAAAAAAAGAAAGTTTCTTTATAAGAAAGCTTTTTTAAAAGAGCTTTTTATAAGAAAGCTTTTTAAAAAAAAAACTTTTTATAAAAAAGCTAATTTAAAAAAGATTTTATAAGAAAGCTTTCTTAAAATGGGTTTTTTATAAGAAAGCTTTTTATAAAAAGCTTTTTAAAAAAACGTTTTTATTTAGAAGCTTTTTAAAAAGCTTTTTATTTAGAAGCTTTTCTTAATTTTTTTTATAAAATTTAAAACTTTTTTTAAACAGCTTTTTACTTAAAAGCTTATTTTAAATAGTTTTTTATTTCACAGCTTATTTTTAAGATCTTTTTTAAAATATAAAAAAAATTAAAAGAGCTTTTTATTTAAAGGCTTTCTTAAAAGAGCATTTTATTTAGAAGCTTTTCTTAATCTTCTTTTCTAATTTAAAAGCGTTTTAAAGAAAATTACCAAAAAACTTTATTATTGAAAAACTTGTTCAAATTAAATAAGTTTTTAGGGAGCTTTTTTTATAAAAGAATTTTATTTACAGGCATTTCATGAAAACAAAATTTAAATGCTTTTTATAACAAAAATTTATTTAATGAACCATACAGTTTTATTTTAAAGCTTTTATTAAAAAACCTTTTCAAAGAGCTTTTTATAAAAACATTTTTTAAGAACTTTTAATAAAAAAACTTCTAATAAAAAATTTTTTTAAAGAGCTTCATATAAAACACTTTGAAAAGAGCTTTCTATAAAAAAGCTTTTATTAAGAAATAAAGCTTTTTATTTTAATATTTCTTGAAAAGAGTAGGTTTACCATGAAAAGCTTAATATAAAAAAACGTCTTTAAGGAGATTTTGATTTAAGGCATTCTGTGTATTATAGTATATTTTCATAAAAAACCTTTTTCCAGAGCTTTTCGATAGCTTTTTAAAGTTTTTTCTTTATAAGTAAATGTTTTTTGTAATAAATTTTTTAAATGTATGAAAAAGCTGTTATTTTTATTACATGAGTTTTTACATACAAAGCTTTCAAGATCAACTTATAAATAAGCTTTATTAGGAGAGAAAAAAAGCTTTTAAATCTTCCTTTTTTTGCAGGAAAACTTTTTGAAGATGTTTTTGTAAAAAACATGTCTATTGCACTCCTAAACTATGAAGGCGAGAACTTATTAATGGAGCTAGTAAAAGGGCTTTATTAACTTGATAAAAAGCTATTTTTCAACTTATTTAGTTGTGTAATATATTCTTTTCTGTAAGGTGTTCCCAACTTCGTTTAAGCCCTTTTCTCAAAACTTAAACCACTTGTATTTATACTATTCTCTTGATATTGCTGTTTTTGTGTTGCAGCAGATTGCAACAGCAAATGTTTGGCATTACAATTCACCTTTTTTATCTTTCCTTAACCTTCTTTGCTTCCTTACTTCTAGAAGCGCCTTTTATGTTCAAGTTGTTTGTCAGTTTCTTTGATTTTTGGTTAAAAACCTAACAATGACTTGTGAATACTTTTACTTGTATTCATATTCATATACCTTGAAACACTGCTATACATACCCAACAGTTCCACATGGAATTAAAGTGTTGCTTTTACTAATAACTTTTCGTAACCCTCTTTATATATATGGTTGCCCGATGTCAGACTTCACTTCATGTTCCTAAGGGAAGTCATTTGTAACCTAACTTTCCAGGGTCACTATAAGGTCTGTAGAGGTATGAAAAATATAACTAAAGTCTCTCCAACTATTAGAGAAGAAAGACGTCTTCAATGTAGTAAACCGAATGAATGTACCCGTTACATTTACTCCCGATTTGCAGGGTCGTTCTAGTCTATGTTATAGCTTAATACAACAACAATATTATATATTCGCCAGCAACAATGTTTTAAAAGTGTGGAGTATATTAATGCACATTTTTAGTGGGTAATAAGTTAAATATAGAACTGGTTTTATGCCCTTAGTAACCGACTATTTGATTTATGTAAAATTGCATTTTAAATATGTATTTGTAGTGGTTTCTTTCATTAAGTTTCTTTTTTCCTACCTTTACTGTTTGGTATCTGGTTTTTAAGTTTTTAGTTGTAAAAGGTCAAAATATTATTGCAATTAAAGTAGTGGCAAAAAAAGAAAGAAAATGGAAAAAGTATAATATGATTTATTTAATAGTCGGCCATAGCCCAGAGAACATTTTAAAATTTTAAATTGTCAATTAGTCAATGGTCTGTTGGTATATTTATGAGTCGGACTGTAGTCTAGTCTGTATTGTGGATCCATTTGTGGCCACAACGCTCTAGATGTTGAGCACTTGTGTTTACGCGACCATTTGTCGCGAGTAATGCAGAGGCAGTTTTCAGTGATCTGCCTCTTTATTGCAAGCAATGGAATACCGCAAATCTTATCTATTTCTTGCCAAGGAGTTAGAAATACTATTCTCATACGAAACCTCGTGTCCCTTTACCCAAATTAGGATGATGTTCAAATGTTTTGCCATAGTCTATAATTTTAGATGTGGAAAACAGGGATTTAATAGCAGCATGACTATGGGTATAAATTCTGATATCCCTGTCAGATATCCAATAGTACCTTTGCCAATTTAACGCCCTCATTATCGCCCATATTTCAGCCTGGAAGATATTACAGTCGGAAGGTGATTTTCGCTTCAAATTCCTCAATAAAAATGCCACCACCAACTCCTCCCATCGTCTCGGATCTGTCTGTTTACACTCGGAAACAATTATCTGGAGTTAGGAGAGATTCTTGAGACTTCGAAGTCTATAGTCTAGTCAATAGTCTAGTCTATAGTCTACTCAATAGTCTAGTCTATAGTCTAGTCAATAATCTAGTCTATAGTCTAGTCTATAGTCTAGTCAATAGTCTAGTCTATAGTCTAGTCTATAGTCTAGTCTATAGTCTAGTCTATAGTCTAGTCTATAGTCTAGTCTATAGTCTAGTCTATAGTCTAGTCTATAGTCTAGTCTATAGTCTAGTCTATAGTCTAGTCTATAGTCTAGTCTATAGTATAGTCTATAGTCTAGTCTATAGCCTAGTCTATAGTCTAGTCTGTAGTCTAGTCTATAGTCTAGTCTATAGTCTAGTCTATAGTCTAGTCTATAGTCTAGTCTATAGTCTAGTCTATAGTCTAGTCTATAGTCTAGTCTATAGTCTAGTCTATAGTCTAGTCTATAGTCTAGTCTATAGTCTAGTCTATAGTCTAGTCTATAGTCTAGTCTATAGTCTAGTCTATATTCTAGTCTATAGTCTAGTCTATAATCTAGTCTATAGTCTAGTCTATAGTCTAGTCTATAGTCTAGTCTATAGTCTAGTCTATAGTCTAGTCTATAGTCTAGTCTATAGTCTAGTCTATAGTCTAGTCTATAGTCTAGTCTATAGTCTAGTCTATAGTCTTGTCTATAGTCTAGTCTATAGTCTAGTCTATAGTCTAGTCTATAGTCTAGTCTATAGTCTAGTCTATAGTCTAGTCTATAGTGTAGTCTATAGACTAGTCTATAGTCTAGTCTATAGTCTAGTCTATAGTCTAGTCTATAGTCTAGTCTGTAGTCTAGTCTATAGTCTAGTCTATAGTCTAGTCTATAGTCTAGTCTACAGTCTAGTCTATAGTCTAGTCTATAGTCTAGTCTATAGTCTAGTCTATAGTCTAGTCTATAGTCTAGTCTATAGTCTAGTCTATAGTCTAGTCTATAGTCTAGTCTATAGTCTAGTCTATAGTCTAGTCTATAGTCTAGTCTATAGTCTAGTCTATAGTCTAGTCTATAGTCTAGTCTATAGTCTAGTCTATAGTCTAGTCTATAGTCTAGTCTATAGTCTAGTCTATAGTCTAGTCTATAGTCTAGTCTATAGTCTAGTCTATAGTCTAGTCTATAGTCTAGTCTATAGTCTAGTCTATAGTCTAGTCTATAGTCTAGTCTATAGTCTAGTCTATAGTCTAGTCTATAGTCTAGTCTATAGTCTAGTCTATAGTCTAGTCTATAGTCTAGTCTATAGTCTAGTCTATAGTCTAGTCTATAGTCTAGTCTATAGTCTAGTCTATAGTCTAGTCTATAGTCTAGTCTATAGTCTAGTCTATAGTCTAGTCTATAGTCTAGTCTATAGTCTAGTCTATAGTCTAGTCTATAGTCTAGATATAGTCTAGTCTACAGTCTAGTCTATAGTCTAGTCTATAGTCTAGTCTATAGTCTAGTCTATAGTCTAGTCTATAGTCTAGTCTATAGTCTAGTCTATAGTCTAGTCTATAGTCTAGTCTATAGTCTAGTCTATAGTCTAGTCTATAGTCTAGTCTATAGTCTAGTCTATAGTCTAGTCTATAGTCTAGTCTATAGTCTAGTCTATAGTCTAGTCTATAGTCTGGTCTATAGTCTAGTCTATAGTCTAGTCTATAGTCTAGTCTATAGTCTAGTCTATAGTCTAGTCTATAGTCTAGTCTATAGACTAGTCTATAGTCTAGTCTATAGTCTAGTCTATAGTCTAGTCTATAGTCTAGTCTATAGTCTAGTTTATAGTATAGTCTATAGCAGAGTCTATAGTCTAGTCTATAGTCAAGTCTATAGTTTACTATATAGTCTAGTCTATAGTCAAGTCTATAGTTTACTCTATAGTCAAGTCTATAGTTTACTCTATAGTCTAGTCTATTGTTTACTCTATAGTCTAGTCTTTAGTTTAGTCTATAGTCTAGTCTATGGTCTAGTCTATAGCCTAGTCTATAGTCTAGTCTATAGTCTAGTCTATAGTCTAGTCTATAGTCTAGTCTATAGTCTAGTCTATAGTCTATTCTACAGTCTAGTCTACAGTCTAGTCCTTAGTCTAGCCTTGTCTATAGTCTAGTCTATAGTCTAGTTTATAGTATAGTCTATAGTCTAGTCTATAGTCTAGTCTATAGCAGAGTCTATAGTCTAGTCTGTAGTTTACTTTATAGTCTAGTCTATAGTCAAGTCTATAGTTTACTCTACAGTCTAGTCTTTAGTTTAGTCTATAGTCTAGTCTATAGTCAAATCTATAGTTTACTCTATAGTCTAGTCTATGGTCTAGTCTATAGTCTAGTCTATGGTCTAGTCTATAGTCTAGACTATGGTCTAGTCTATAGTCTAGTCTATAGTCTTGTTTATAGTCTAGTCTATAGTCTAGTCTACAGTATAGTCTTTAGTCTAGCCTATAGTCTTGTCTATAGTCTAGTCTATAGTCTAGTCAGGAGTCTAGTCTATACTGTAGTCTATAGTGTAGTCTATAGTCTAGTCTATAGTGTAGTCTGTAGTCTAGTCTATAGTCTAGTCTATAATCAAGTCTAAAGTATAGTATATAGTCTAGGCTATAGTCTAGTCTATTGTCTACTCTATGGTCTACTCTATAGTATAGTCTATTTTCTAGTCTATAGTCTAGTCTATCATCTGGTATATCGTCTATTCGATGGTCTGCTGTATAGTCTAGTCTATTTACTAGTCTATAGTACATTCTATAATCTAGTGTATAATCTAGTTTATAGCCCAGTCTATAGTCTATAGTATATAGTTATGTCAACAGTGTATCATACTTTATAGTCTAGTATATAGTTTAGTCTATAATCTAGTCTACAAGCTAGTCTATAGTATAGTCTATAGTATAGTCTATAGTATAGTCTATAGTTTAGTCTATAGTTTAGTCTATAGTCTAGTCTATAGTCTAGTCTATAGTCTAGCCTATAGTCTAGTCTATAGTCTAGTCTATAGCCTTTTCTGACACTCTAGTCTATACTCTAAATTAAATATTTGTTTTATAGCATTAACATTTTAAATTCTAACCAGGTCATTCCGTTTTACACTGAAGCCAAGCAAAAATATAAAAGAATAAAAGGGCGTGTTGACTTCATTTGGTTTATTGAACTTTCTCCCTTAAGAAAATCTCTATTTGTTCCCCCGCAAAAGAAGAAAAACCATAAAACAAGTAAAAAAGATTCCATTCAATGCCAAAAAAAAGAATAAATTATTTACAATTATTTTAATAAATGGAGCATAAATGTAGAGTTTTAAAATTAGTATAGACAATTAATTTGTTTGACTTTGCTTTTTCTTTTTAAGAACTTAATTTGAATATACACAACACACCCATTTAATGAAGACAAAAAAAAAGAAAAAGAGTGAAAATGAGTTAATATATATTTGGAAAGGCTGTATATAGTCATTACAAAAGAAGTTATAGTTTTACAAAGGAAAAAAAGCTATTTTTAGTTTTTCAAATATAATCTTACGTTACATTGAGAAATGAAAAAGAGTTCACACACTTTGAAATTTCGATGAAAAGATGAAATGACGTAGTTAGTGATTATTAACTAATAATATCTATTAAAGGAATGGGGGGGGAGTTGAGGAGTTGATGATGATGGTTTTTATTTGGAAGGTTTTAATAATGGTAGGGTTATGTAAGAATAGCAAAGAGTTAGGTGTAGATAGTTTGCCTTTTACTAGGTGTGTGTGTTAGTTAATTAATTAAGACAATATTTGATTGAATAAGAGAAGGGTTTTGAAGTCAAAAGAAAAGTGTAAAATGGTGAATAAATAGATTCACGAAATGACGACTTGAATCTTGAAATGCAACTGAAATGTATGTTCATCGAAAAAGACTATATTTGTGGACCCGATGTTTGTAAGATTCATAAGAATCGTATAAGAAAGAAATCTGTGGCATTGAAGATCCTTAAACTAGCAGAAACCAAACCAAAGTCGGAATCAAATTGTGTCGAATATGGTCTTAGTGTAAATCGACTCCTTCAAAGGCATTGTTCACTATGCTCAACTGACTCTCGGTCGACCTTCCTTCTAGGCAATTGGCTATGACAACTGCTGCCAGATTAAGTGTAACTGGCAAGTAGAAACAATGCTCCATAGGCAAAGCTAGGATCAAAAATCTTTTACCGAATAGTCAGTTCACTTTTGATTATTTTATTTCGCTAACGTCTCTAGTGAGAAAGTTCCGAAAATATAACTCTTCGGAGTCTCAAGAATCTCTCCTTCCGCGAAATAATTGTATCCGATTGTACACAGACGGATCCAAGACGACGGGAGGAGTTGGTGGTGGCATTTTCATGGAGGAATTTGAAACGAAAATCACCTTCCGACTGTAATATTCATCAGGCTGAAATATGGGCGAAAAAGGGGGCGTTAAATTGGCAAAGGTACTATTGTTATTGATGACGGTTAAGGGCACGTCATCAATATATACTAGACACTTGGGAAGGTTTTACATCGGTTAAAAGGTTATACATCAACGGACATGCCTGATCGCATACCAGATACAGAATATGTGAAACATTTTAAAAGGCTGGTCCCATATAGAATGTCTTACTCAAGCGGAGCAACTACCAGTAAGAATCCATTGTTACACGAACGGATCTAAGTTGGGGAATACAGTGGGGGTTCTATATAAAAGATTCATGGACGATAGCTTGAGTTAGTTAACCTTACAAACACAAAACCATTCGACGCAACAAAAGCTGAATTAAAAATATGGATGAGAAAACCTCATAAGGCCTCTTGGAATAATGAAACTGTGGCTAGAACCACAAAGATCCTATGGGCTTACCCTGATGAGAATAAGACGAGTAATCTCCTCAAAATGAGCAAGTCTGAAATTAATATGATTGTACATATTTTGGGTGGAAATACAGGATTACGAGAACATCAGACGAATGTAGAGCATGTGGAGAGGACAGTGAAAATCTGCAGCACTTTCTCTGCCACTCTCAGGCATTCGTTGAAGTTAGATCCAAGTATCTTGAAAGTGATGTTATTCCGAAAATAACATTTAGGCGTAGGAATGTTATTTTCTAGGTGTATTTTTGCGAAACTGATGTACTATACATCCTCCTATCAACCTAACCTAGCCTAGTGATGCCAGTGATTCCTTTCAACTTTTAGCAAAGACCTAGTTTGTTGTTTTTTTTCACCTACTATTTCCTTTTACCTTCAATAGCAGTTTTCTATTTGTATCCTTCAACTGGAGTAGAAAATAATGAAAAAAACAAGAACAAAAACAAAATGCAGAATATAATATCTATTAAAAAATCAATGACTTTTTTAGGTCTTTGACTTTTGCACAAATCGCAATGAAAACAACTAAAAAGGATTATGCTCTGGCAAAAAAAATGCCAGGCTGCCTCTGATGAAAGTCATTGAAAAACCTTAAAAAAAAATAAATAAAAAGCAAATAAAACTACAAAACGTTTTGTATTATTTTATTTTCTAAAAATATAAACTCATTAAAGTTTTATGTTATATAAACCAAAAAGAAAAAAAAAACACTAAAAAAAACTACAAAAAAATCTTTCATTTATTTCGTAATAAATGGTCGGTAAAACTACTAAAAACTATAATGATGTTTGTCTATTTGATATTCGTTCTTCTTTTCTTCAACATTCATTATGATGAGTAGTATTGTTATTGTCATGTCATTTTTGTCGTTGGTGTAAAAGTAATTTCAATGATAAAGTTTATGGTTACAGTTTATTACTTGCAGAATAATATGTACATTTTGTATGCTATACACAGCATGTCACAGTGAAAGACTGAGACTTATCGCAGTCCGGAGAAATGAATTTCTTTTTAAGTTTGTAATATAATGAGCTTTAAATTCAAAACAAAAAGAAAAACTATAAAATACGTAAAATCTGGGAGAAAAGAAGCACATCTAAGCATTTATTTTGGTTTTGAGGAATGTAAGAAATTTTACAAATATTTACAATTTTGGAATGTACAGAGGGCTCTGTGGTAAGATGTGTTAAATTCTAGAGTAATAACTTGACTATAGACTAAACTATAAGCTAGAATATAGACTAGACTATAAACTAATTTATAGGCAGGAATATAACCTAAACTGTAGAATATACACTAGACTATAGACTAGATGACTAGACAAGACTATAGACTAGAATATAGACTAGACTAAAGACTAGACTATAGACTAGACTATAAACTAGACTATAGACTAGACTATAAACTAGACTATAGACTAGACTATAGACTAGACTATAGACTAGACTATAGACTAGACTATAGACTAGACTATAGACTAGACTATAGACTAGACTATAGACTAGACTATAGACTAGACTATAGACTAGACTATAGACTAGACTATAGACTAGACTATAGACTAGAATGTAGGCTAGATTATAGACTAGAATGTAGGCTAGACTATAGACTAGAATGTAGGCTAGACTATAGAATAAACTACAAAATAGACTATGGAACAGATTTTACAACAGACTTTATAGACTGACTACAGACAGTTAATGTTCTAGACTTTAGACTGTCTATAGTCCAGACTGTAGATAGAATGTATTCTCCACAACAAACTGACTATAATCCAGACAATAGACTGACAAATACTCCAGACTATAGCTCAGACTACATGTTGACTATACCTATTGAGGTGCAGACTGTAAACTGGCTATAGTGCAGAATACTGTCAAGACTGCCTATAGACCAGACTATAGAATGACTTTAGTGCAGTCTATAAAATGACTTCACTCCGATTATAGAAGGACTATAATACAGACTATATACTGACTATATCCCAAACTAAATACTGAATATAGTCCGGACTATATAGTGACTATGGTCCAAACTATGAACTGATTATGGTCCAGGCAATAGTTTGACTATATCTATAAACCATCAAAGACTTGCTGTGATCTAGACTATAAACTGTATTCCCGATTATAGAATGTATTTATTACTGACAAAAGTTTGGCCTTAGACCACACTATAAACTGATTATACTGCAGATTATTTACTGTAGACAAAGTGTGGGTAAATACAATGCTAACGGTCCTTCGAAGCGACCTTAGACTATACTGACTGTTAGAAAAGTTTTACTGATAGTGCATCATTTATATTATAAAATTTCTTTTGGTTTTCATAAACTGTATATATACAGCAGCCTGATACTTACGAGAACTTAATTCTCATGATATCGACCAATAACTTTTTTATAAAGAGTTGTGCAGCTTTAGGTTCAAGTTAACAATCTTAACCTTGAACCTTTTATGTTCAAAATGTATTCTCATTTGCATACTATCCCTGTCCTAACTTAGACAATACTGTAAGGAAATTTTTTGTTAAAGTATACAAGGACTTTTAGGAAATCTAAATTGTTAATGAATACATAAATAATGGATCGTTGTTTTGGACCCAAGTAGGTTTGTTCAAGTAGTTGAATCTAGAAATTTAAAACGTTTTATCACAAATAAAAACTTAATTTTTTTAACATATTTTTCACGATATTATGAAGTTTCAAGGAATAAAATGACACATAATCCCCATAAAGTTAATGTTCTTTTTAAAGAGTATTGACTCCATTTACAATACATACACAGGGACACACACACTCATAAAAACACTTTGTGAATCATCATATATTGTCGAACATAATTACGGTTAAAAGGATGTGTGTTTCATATATAAAATTAATAAATTTATGTTTATGTTAAACATGAAATCCAAAATGACGTGGTCGGCATTATTAATAAAATATAAAATTGAAAAAAAAAATTCTTCACCTTTTTTTTTCTCTCCCAAAAAAACACTAAACGCCACAAATTAACACAAATGACTGTTGAAGTAAAGTAAAAAATAAAACGAAAAATACAAACTTTTAAAATTCTTTGACATCAATTCAAGCAATTCCATGCTTTAGAGTTTCTTTTTAATAAAATACAACCGATAAATCACTTTTCGTTATTCAACTGATAAAATTGTTGTGTAAACAATCTGTCCGTCCGTCACTCCGTTCAAGCGTCCGTCATACATTACTAAATGCATTCAAGTGCTTAAAATTATTATTATTATTATTATTGTGGGGATTTCGCAAAGGTCAACATCATCACAACTATAATGTTTTCATTCGTTTTGATTTCCGAATATATACATAATATATGTTTGTATATGAAAGCTTTGTATATAGTATTTAAATTTCAATTAGTTGGGGTCGGTCTATATGTATTTAAAACAAGTGTTGCATGTGTTTTAATCTGGCATTAATTTCCGCAGAGTCAATGTTAAATATAGAATTTATATTGTAATAATAATAAAAAAAACTATAATAATAAAAAAAAACTATAATTAAAAATTTTATCGTTAAAACCACATAATAATTGCAAAAATATTAAAGAAATTTATAATAAAACATATTTTAAAATATTTCAAATATAAAAATCTTTCAATTTTAAGTTGCTAACCAAAACCAGCTGTTATATTAGAAATTTAATTTTCGTTATTTAGACTCAAGAAAAAATTCTTTAAATATATGAAATATTTACACACTGACTCATTGTATATGATTCTATTCTTTAGAGGGTAAGAAAAGATACAAAACCCAATCGAAATTAAGTGCAATGTTCTATACACCATTTCCAAATGTAATTCAAGAATTTTAAAGTTTTAAACAATGCATATAAAAAGAACTTGACTTTGGTGTAGATATAATCAGACAATAGACTGAATATAGTAGAGATTGTAGACGTAGTGTAGTCAAGACTTAGTCCAACCTATAGACTGACTATAGTCCAGACTATAGACTGACTATAGTCCAGACTATAGACTGACTATAGTCCAGACCAAAGACTGGCTATAGTCCAGACTATAGACTGACTAAAGACCAGACTATAGACTGACTATAGTTAAAACTATAGACTGATAATAGTCCAGACTATAGACTGACTATAGTCCAGACTATAGACTGACTATAGTCTAGACTATAGACTGACTATAGTCCAGACTATAGACTGACTATAGTCCAGACTACAGACTGACTATAGTCCAGACTATAGACTGACTATAGTCTAGACTATAGACTAACTACAGTTCAGTCTATAGACTAACAATAGTTCAGACTATAGACTAACAATAGTCCAGACTAAAGACTGACTACAGTCCTGAATATAGACTGACTATAGTCCGGACTATAGACTGACTATAGTTCAGACTATAGACTGACTATAGTCCATACTATAGAGTGGACTATAGTCAGTCTATAGTCCAGACTATAGACTGACTATAGTCCAGACTATAGACTGACTATAGTCCAGACTATAGACTGACTATAGTCCAGACTATAGACTGACTATAGTCCAGACTATAGACTGACTATAGGCCAGACTATATAGACCGACAATAGTCCAGACTATAGACTGACAATAGTCCAGACTACACACTGACTATAATCCAGACTATAGACAAACTATAGTCCATACTATAAACTGACTATAGTCCAGACTACAGACTAACAATAGTACAGACTACACACTGACGATTGACTTAACTATAGACTAAATACATTTCACACTATAGCCGGACTATAGTCCAAACTGTAGATTTATTATAGACAAGACTACAGTACTCAAAACTATATATTGAATTAGTCCAGACTATAGACTGATAATCGTCCAAACTATAGACTGGTAATAGTCCAGACAATAGACCGACAATAAACTCTCTGTAATACAGACTATAAATTGACTATAGTCCAGACTATATACAGATTACAGAATGACTATAATCCATACTATAGAATGACAAGAGTCTAGATTATAGACTGGCTATAGTTGACACTAAAAACTGACAATAGTTAAGACTATAGACCGATAATAGTCCAGATTATAGACTTACAATAATCCACACTAAAGACTAAATAGAGTTTAGACCAAAGACTGGCTATAGTTCAGACTATATACAAGACTATAGACTGACTATAGTTCATACTGTAGACTTACTATAGGCCACACTATATACTTACTATAACAGAGACTTTACAAAAACAAAGACTATAGACTCACTATAGTCAAGACCATAGACTGACTCTAGTTCAGAGTATAACTGAGAATGATTCAGACTATAGACTGCCTAAAGTCCTGACTATAGTCCAAACAATAGACGTATTATAGTTTAAGCTATAGACTTACTATTGTCCACAACTATAAACTTCTATAGTCCAGACTATATACTTACTATTTTCCAGACTATAGACTTACTATAGTCCAAAATATAGACTTACTATAGTCCAGACTATAGACTTACTATAGTCCAGACTATAGTCCAGACTATAGACTAGCTATAGTCCAGACTATAGACTAGCTATAGTCCAGACTGTAGACTAGCTATAGTCCACACTATAGACTTACTATAGACCAGACTATAGACTTACTATAGTCCAGACTATAGACTTACTATAGTTCAGACTATAGACTTACTATAGTCCAGACAATTAGCATACTGTAGCCCAGATTATAGACTAACTATAGACTAGACTTTAGATTTTCTATAATCCACACTATAGGTGACATAATAATAAAACAATCTAGACTATATAGGAAGAAAATCCTCTCACTTAAGACCAACTATAGTTCAAATTCCTTACTATACAATTGGAAACGATGTAGACCATGTATTTTGTTTTTCAAACAACCATTTTCTAACTAAATGTGAATAAACGCATAAATCGTCACAGTAAATAGTATTAAAAACTAAATGGACAACATAAAGCCCACAAATGACAAGTACAAAAAGAATCGAATAACATAAAACATAAAACAAATAATGTATTAAATTGAATCCAGAAAACAAACAACAACAAAGTCTGTCTCTTCTTGGTTACATGCAGCAATTTAAATAAGATGCATTTTTGTGGATTTAAAGATGATGACTACAACTCACTCATTTAACATACTCATAAACGTTATGAGTCATTTTGTAACCATGCGGGATTTGGGATGTTCCTCTTATAGAATGTTATAATGGTTTTTGCTCTTCTGCTTAAGAAAACAAAATTTACTTTAATGTTTGTTTATAAAATTAAAAATGTTTATGGGATTTTTTCTAAACAGGGTGTGTACAACGAAAAGTTGATTCCAGACTATAGAAGAACAGCAGTACTAATTTATAGTGTAGGCTATTGTAAGTGAATAGTCTATAGTGTGGACTTTAGTCTGTATATAGTCTGGACTTTTAGTCAGTCTATTGTCTAGACTAATGGGCTACAGTCATTCTATAATCTAGACTATAATCTGCCTATAGTCTGTATTATAGTACGTCTATAGTCTGGACTATACTCAGTCTATAGTATGGACTAATAAGTCCATAGTTTGGATTACAGTCAGTCGATAGTCTGCTTATATAGAGTTTGGGCCATAGACAGGTGTAAATCTGGTCCGGATAAGTTTATAGTCTGGACTATAACCACTCTTTAGTCTGGACTATAACCAGTCTAAGGTTTAAGCTCAAATCAATCTGTAATCTGAACTATAGTCGACCCATTGTCCGCCCACATATAATCAGCCTATATATAGTCTGGACTATAGTTAAACTATAGTCTGGACTATAGTCAGCCTATAGTCTGGACTATAGTCAGCCTATAGTCTGGACTATAGTCAGCCTATAGTCTGGACTATAGTCAGCCTATAGTCTGGACTATAGTCAGCCTATAGTCTGGACTATAATCAGCCTATAGTCTGGACTATAGTCAGCCTATAGTCTGGACTATAGTCAGCCTATAGTCTGGACTGTAGTCAGCCTATAGTCTGGACTATAGTCAACCTATAGTTTGGACTATAGTCAGCCTATAGTCAGCCTATAGTCTGGACTATAGTCAGCCTATAGTCTGGACTATAGTCAGCGTTTAGTCTGAACTACAATCAGCATTTAGTCTGAACTACAATCAGCATTTAGTCTGGTCTATAGTCAGCCTTTAGTGCGGACTATAGACAGCCTTTAGTGTGGACTATAGACAGCCTTTAGCATGTATTATAGTCAACCTTTATTCTAAGCTATAGTCAGTCTTTAGTCTGAACTTTAGTCAGCCTATAGTCTGGACTATATTCTGCCTATAGTGTAGACTATAATCAGTCTATGGTCTGCACTATAATCAGTCATAGGTCTCAGCTGAAATCAATCTGTAAACTGAACAATAGTCATTTTAAAGTCTGAACTATAACATAACTTTATAATCCGAACTATTGTAAGATTAACTTCAGTATCTATATTTAGTTGTACTTTCCCTTTAAGGGAAAATAAACCAAAACTCTTTAACAATTATTACATTATCTTATATTTATATACGGGCGTTTCTTATTTTTCTTTAATAATCTTACAGATTTATTATGTCAAGTTCATATGCAAGTGTTTATTTACAATTAAATTATCATTAATTAACAATTTATTAATGTGATGAAACAATTCTGAACAGATAATGAATGTCAAGAAAAGGAGGGACAAGTGATTTATATTTAAACAAAGATGAATTTTCTTACAGGGATTCAGAGATTAGTATCTGAAATTGTTATTAAATTATGTCATTAATACAATGAAATATTTCATTAGTTTGAACACTATACTGAAGAAAGTTTTCAGCAATAATAAGAGATGGTTTTCAAGAATGAACTAGTTCCAATCTCTTTTACTTTATATTTAAATTTCGCTTTTGTTTAGTATCGGAATCCTCCTCACTTTCTTTTTTCTTAAATTCATTTCTTTTTGCAAAAACAATTTTCTATCAATAATATTAATCATTTGTTGAGAAAAAAATGCTGAGTTCTTTCATCAAGTTCTAGGAATTAATTAATTTTTCTATATTTAAACAATAGATAGATATTTATACATTTCTTTTCTATTTTATTTGATTTAAAAAAATACAATTTCTAAATTATAAAGATATTAGCTGATAATTTTATAAACAATGTTAGAATGTGTTTATTTTAATATTATTTCTTTTTATTGTTTTTCAATAGATTTTTATCTTGTATTTTTGTTTAGAAGAAACATAATAAATTTTTGAAAAAATAAATTTCTTTGTTTATAGAAATTGTTTATAAGTGTTAACACCAATGTTGCCAATAGTGTTAATAATCAATAGAACTTTGCAGATTTCTTTGCATCAAATGTTAAATGACTTGTAATATTAACTGAATATTTTGCAAATATTTTGCAAAGATTTTGCAAAGAAATTTACCACAATTTTCACTTTATTATCTTTTTGTAAAAATTTTAAATTCTGTGGAAAAAAGCGTTAGAGCAGAAACAGACTCTTCAATTCGCTTTTAGTGTAAAGAACTTTTAACTGTTTTAATTAAAAGTGAACACTTTCTCGAACTTTTCTTTTAATCTACATGAATAAAATGCTTTGAATATATGAGTCTAGGAATTACATTAAGTTAATTTCTAATTTGTTCTTAATAAGAAAAGTTTTTTTTAGAAAAATAAAAATTAGAAAAACAGCTACACTGAACAAAATAATTTTAGAGTATGAACAAAAGTTAGTTTATAGTCTAGACCTATAGAAGGGACTGTCTTTTTTGAATGCACTAATGGCAGGACTATAATTTGTCTGAAATGTGGACTAACGGGTTTAGGTTCTGGCCTAAAGGCTGGACTATAATATATCTGAATTCTAGACTAAACAGTCTAGAGTCTGGACTATAATCAGTCTAAAGTCTGGACTACATATAGTAGGATATTTAGTAATCCTAAAGGCTGGACTGTCTGGATTCTGTACTAAACAGTTGAGGGTCTGTACTATAATCAGTCTAAAGTCTGGACTACATATAATAGGGTATATAAGTAGTTATCCTAAAGGCTGGGCTAAAATTTGTGTGGATTCTGGACAAAGCAGTCTAGGGTCTGGACTATAATCAGTCTAAAGTCTGGACTGCATATAATCCATATTAAAACCATTCTATAGTCAGTCTGTGTAGTTAGTCTATAGTCTGAACATTAGTCAGTCTATAGCCTGGATTTCAGTCAGTCTTTAGTCTGGAATTAACTAGGTCTAGAGTATGGACTATAATCAGCTTATAGTCTTGACTATAGACAGTATACAGTCTTTGCTTTAATAAAACTATAGTCTATGTTTGAGTTAGTCTATAGTCTGCATTGCAGTAAGTCTAAGCACTGGACTTTAGTCAGAGTATATATTAAAACCATTCTATAGTCAGTCAGTGTAGTTAGTCTATAGTGTGGACATTAGTTAGTCTATATCTTGGATTTCAGTCAGTCTTTAGTCTGGAATATAATAAGCTTATTGTCTAGACTATAGACAGTATATAGTCTTGGCTTTAATAAAACTATAGTCTATGTTTGAGCCAGTCTATAGTTATAGTCTTTCTATAGTCTGCATTGGAGTAAGTCTATACTCTGGACTTTAGGCAGTCTATATCCTGGACTATAGTCTGCACTATAGTAGGTCTATAGTCTGGACTTAAATCAGTATTTAGTCTGGACTTTAGTCAATATAGTTTAGTTAGTATATAGTCTAGACCATAGTCAGTCTATAATCCGGACTGTAACCATTTTATAGTCTGAACTTTGGTGGTATATAGTCTTGACTATAGTATGTTTATAATCTGGACTATAGAAAGTTTACAGTCTGTACAATAGTCAGTCTATATTCTGCGCTTCAATCAATATTTAGCCTGGAATAAACTTGGTCTAAAGTCCGGACTGTAATCAGTATATAGTATGTACTACAATCAGTCTAAAGTCTGGACTATAGGAAGTATTCAGTGTAGGCTAAAATCAGTCTGTAATCTAGATTGTAGTATGTGTATAACCTATAATCAGTTTATATAGTCTGTCTATAGTATAGACTACAGTCAAGCTATAAGCTTGTCTATAGTCTGCAATATAAATAGTCTATAGTCTGGACTGTAGTGAGTTTATAGTCAGTCAATAGACTTGACTATTGCCACTCTATAATTTGGACTACATTCATTCTTTTATAGTCCTTCTAGAGTTTATAGTCTGCACTTAAATCAGTGTATAGTCTGGATTATAGTCAATTTAATATCAGGACTTAAGTCAGTATATAGTCTGTAGTGAGTTTAGAGTCAGTCTATAGTCTTGACTATTGTCACTATATAGTCTGGACTACATTCATTCTTTTGTCTGCCCTATAGTGAGTCTATATTTTAGACTATAATCAATCTAGATTCTGGGATAAACTCGGTTTAAAGTCTAAACAATATTCAGTCTAGAGTCTGGACTATAATCAGCCTGCAGACTTGACTTTAGTCAGTATATAGTCTGGAAAATAGTCATACTATTTCAGGAATTATAGTCAGTCTATAGTCTTGACTATAGCTAGTCTATAGTCTTGACTGTAGCTAGTCTATAGTCTGGATTATATTCAGTCGATAGTCGGTCTATAGTCTTTTGTCAGTCTACAGTCCGGACTACAGTCAGTCTATAGTTCGGACTATAGTCAGTCTATAGTTCGGACTATAGTCAGTCTATAGTCGGAACTATAGTCTATCCATAGTCCGGACTTAAGTCTGTCTATAATCTGGACTACAGTCAATCTATGCCTTGAACTTCATTCTTTAGTCTGGACTATAGTGAATCCATAGTATGGACTTTAGTCAGAATATCGTTACGACTATAGTCAGTCTATAATCTGAGCTACATTCAATTTATATTCTGAACTACAGTCAGTCTTTAGTTTGGTCTGTAGGCAGTCAATATTCTAGGCTATAGTCTAGACTATAGTCTAGTCTAGCCGGTCTATAGTTAGTCTTTAATTTAGACTATATTAATCTCTGTTGTAATATACAAAATTTCTTTCTTTAGATTGCATGCTTAAGAATGTATTTTTTTTTTAATTCACATAAAAATTCAACAAAATAATTATTTTTTATATTTTTTGCTCACTCATCATTTTTTGTTTTAATTCTAAATTTTGTTTAAAATTTAGCTTTTGTTCAGAGTATGTATTTCTTTTATTTAACTTGGCTTACCGACCAAACAATACAATACCTACAGACATCTGACTGCTAGTCGTCAGTCGTCAGTAAAATTTCAAAGTTAAGCTACTTAAGCAGATTTTTGTAAACTTAATACCACTTCAAAATAAAGCAAGAGAAAAAAATATGACAAATATTTACTTTTTTATTGTTGAGAAAATAATTTAGCCGAAACGAATTCAATTTAAAGTGTATCATATAATTTTAGTGAAAATTTTTGAAATTCCAAAAAAGATTTTTATTTGAAAAAAAATCTAATTTTTTATCATTTAATTAGACGAACTAAAACTATCTGTTATGAATTGGACTGTAATATAAAATTTGCTGATCTTACTCTGTCAAATATTAATCGAGGATATTGCTAACTGATCGTTAAAGTGTGATCGTCATTTTTTTGGACGACCGATTTGTCATCAAGAATAAGTTGATAGAATGTATTATGCGTTGAGAGTGATCATCAACTCGATGACACCCCTGATCAAGCACAAAATTAAGATTAAGTTTAAGATTTCGAAGATCTGCTAGTGTCCTAGAAAAGATTTTAAAGATCATTTGATTAGAATATTGGCTGAATAGGTTGAGAGAGCTAAGGGTTTCCTAGTTGAAGCGAGTGTCCGAGAACCAAATTGCTCTCAATAGGAAGTAGATCAGAAATTTGTTAGTTGAAACTGTGTTAAGGAACGATCGTTAACTTTTCAAAGGCAATCATTAAGATTCATTTGAAGGTTTAGAAGACCGTGGTATTTAACTGGCTAAGTTGAAGATGATCTTTACTGAATGGATGTCCCTAGTAATGATCACTAGTTCCACACTCCAAAAAGACGACATTAAGATTCTGTTAAAGTTTTCAAAGCTCTAATAATGTCCTCCAATGGATATAGAATACTAAAAGTTCCCAGATCAAGTCATGTTATCAGCTTGAAAAGGAAATTGGTTTAATAAGAAGCGGACATATGCTTTCCAGTTGCATACATATAAACGATAGTTAGCTCTTCAAAAGCTAAAATTAAGATGGTTTTAAAGGTTTAAAAGCTCCGTATAGGAATCAAAGTGATCGTCGAAGGATGGATTTAAAACCATTATAATTCAGTCTTATGGTGACCTCCAAAGGGGATCGAATGCTAAGAGTTGCCAGATCAAGACAAGAAATCAACTCCAAAAGAATGTTGATTTCATGTCTTTTCAGTGTTATTGAAAGTTTAAATGACCTTTATGGCCAGCTGAGCAGATCATATCACGTGTCTGACCAATTTGAAAAGGATCTTATTGATCTCTTGGAGATTTCGAAGATCTTATAGTTTCCTCCAATGGATTTCGAATCAAAAGGAAGTTGATAACTTAGTAGGAAAGCAGACAGAAGTTTTAATAGTAGTGCAGACTTTAAAAAGTCTTCTGAAAGTTTAGGTGCTCTGTGTGGGAAGTTTAATGATTGCAGATCATGTCATTTGTCTGAACAAAATGGAGAGAATCTATTAGTGCAAACATTATGAGTGATCATAGCCATGCCTTCCAACAGTTACTCACTTATTATTAGCATTCTTCGTTCCAGAACATTTCAAATATCGTCGAATAAGTACACGAAGTTTTATGTCCACAGGCAAGATCATTCGTATAATTTCTCATCAATACGAAGTTCAGCGAATTTCTACAAACATTAGTAGTAATCGTATCCATGTCTTCCAACAGGTACTCACTTAATCAGAGATTATTAAAAAATTTTAGCATTCTTCGCTCCGGATCATTTCAAAGATCATCTAATAAGTATACGAAGTTTTATGTCCACGGGCAAGATCATTCGTATAATTTCTCATCAATACATTACTAGTGATCATAGCCATGTCTTCCAATAAGTACTCATTTAATTTGGGATTATTAATCAAACTTAGCATTCTTCACTCCCGCACATTTCAAAGATCATCGAATAAGTATATGAAGTTTTATGTCCACAGGCAAGATGATTCATATAATTTCTTATTAATAGGAAGTTCAGCGAATTAATACAAACATTAGTAGTGATCATAGCCAACAGTTACTCACTTAATCAAAAATTATTAAACAAACTTAGCATTCTTCGCTCCGGAACATTTCACAGATCATCGAATAAGTACACAAAGTTATATGTCCACCAGCAAGATCATTCAAATAATTTCTCATCAATAGGATGTTCAGCTAATTAGTACGAACTTTAGTAGTTATCATAGCCATGTCTTCCAACGGGTACTCACTTAATCTGGAACATTTCAAAGATCATCGAAGTTTTATGTCCACATGTCCACAGGCAAGATCATTCGTATAATTTCTCTTCAATAGGATGTTCAGCGAATGAGTACAAACATTAGTAGTGATCATAGCCATGTCTTACAACATGATCTCACTTAATTAGAGATTATTCATTAATCTCTGTATTCATCTCTTTCGGAACATTTCAAAGATCATCAGTAGGAAGTTCAGCGAATTAATGCAAAACATTTGTAGTGATCACTTAATCAGATATTATTAATCAAACTTAGCATTCTTTGCTCCAAAACAATTCAAAATTTGTCAATTCAGCATGATCAAAAGTAAAGGCACTAAGGTGTTCGCAGGGAAAGACATCGCGGTAAAACTTTAGATAAATTGAACTTCAACAAAGATCTATTCGAACTTTCAAATTCAACGAAATTAATCTGAAAAATCTATCTACTAAACAAAATATTCTTCTTTCTGAGAATATTTATAGGTCAATCACTTTTTTGTTTGTTGTTTTGTGTAATTGTAATTACATATCCAAAGACACTTGACCCATTTTACACTTGACTACTACAAAATTAATCATATCACTTGTTATCGTTAGAGTATATTTTTTTTTATTATACCCTTCACCTTCGTGAGAAGGGTATATATAAGTTTGTCATTCCGTTAGTAATTTCTATAATATAATTTTCCGACCCTATAAAGTATATATATTCTGGATCCTTATAGATAGCGGTGTCGATTAAGCCATTTCCGTCTGTCTGTCTGTCCGTCTGTCTGTGTGTTTGTCTGTCTGTCTGTTGAAATCAGTTTTTAGAGGTTCCCAGATATCGGCGAGATCCGAATCTTAAATAATTCAGTTAGACATGCTTTCGAGAAGATCGCTATTTAAAATCAGCAAAATTGGTCTAATAATAACGGAGATATGAGCAAAAATCCGAGACAACCTCCGAAAATTTCATCAAAAAAGCCACATTTTTTTCATGCTTTGTTAAAAAAGCAACAACAACAACACTGTGAATTGGATAAAGATGTACATGTACGTGTGTAGATGTATTTGGTTTTCTTCAACTGTGTATTTTTTTTTGTATGTTTGGATGCTGTTCTGTTCTCACAAGAACTAGGGGATAAAGCAGTAATATGTTGGTAGTACAGCTCATATTTGTTTGAGGGTGGTAATGCAGTTTGACGGTGGTATTACAGTACAACGGTAAATATTTCTTTCAGCTATAGTTTATATTTGTTTGTGTGTATGTGTGACATGTATGCAGAGATACAAAATAAATAAAAACTGTGTTTTAAAACATACTTGGTGAAGGGTATATAAGATTCGGCACAGCCGGATATAGAAATATTACATGTTTTTATTGTTTTTGTTTTATCGCCATCATGTTTACATGTTTATTTATTTTTTTAATTCTTCCGACTTGTAATAGAAACTTGTAGAATTTCAAATATTGCATATGACGCCGTCGTAGTCGGTTGTTCTTATGTATAATTTAACTTTTTCAATATTTCTTAATTATTTCCTCGTAATTTTACAAATCACTGAGATTGCTCTCTCTCTCTCTCTCTAGTTTTAAAGGCGGCATGTTATACAATTGCACAATTTTTCTACAATTGTTGTTTTATAGAATTTGTTTGTCCGTCGTCCTTGTTGTTGCTGTATTATTATTAATCAGAATATGTTTTTCTTTTTCATATTTTAATAATTTATGAATTAGTATTTTTATTTTTTTTTTTTAATAAATCTTCTTAAGCCGGTTTAGTTGAATTGGTCATATGGTCAAACTCAAATGTAAAGAAGAAGGAAAGTGGAAGAAAACAAAAATGAACAAAAAATTAAAATAAACAAATAATTTCATTCATAAATTAAACGATACGGATGCGTACGACGACGTGTTTTGTTTTAAATATTAAATTAATGTTTAAATAATTATTATGAAGAAAAAAAAAACAACTACACTAAGGGAGATTCAATTAAAGGTAGACACGTTCTCTTTTGAGAGACTACGTCAATGTTATTCCTAACTGCTCGAGGTAATCGCCAGACAAAACCAGGTCTTCTCAATGACGATTAAGATTTCGTAGGTCTGGCAATGATGACACAAATTGTTGCCAGATGATCATAAAAGCGATCACTAACTTTTCACGGGAACAACATTGAGATTCTGTTGAAGATTCCCAAGCTCTATTAGTGTCTCTTAATAGTTACAGTACTGATTATGTATCTGAAAATCGAACTTTGTCCTTGAATAGATAAATGAGGTTTAGTGTTTGTAGATTAGATCTAAAATCAGAAGAAAGTATAGACGATCGTTAAAACGATCAACAACTTTTCACGAGCACAACTCTAAGATTCTTTTAAAGATGTCGAAGCTCTGTTAGTGTCTCTGCATAGTGTTACAGGAAGCTTAAAAGTGCGCAGTATTGATTATGTATTTGAAAATCGAACTATGTCCTTGGATAGATAAAAGAGGCCTAGTATTCCTAGAGCACAACTCTAAGATTCTGTTAAAGTTGTCGAAGCTCTGTTAGTGCCCCTGAATAGAGTTACAGGAAGCTTTAAAGTGCGCAGTATTGATTATGTACCTGAAAATCGAACTATGTCCTTGAATAGATAAAGGATGCCTAGTATTCCTAGATCAGATCTAGGATCAGTAGAAAGAGTAGATGAGTAAAAAAAAACATTACCATTACCATTTCTTTTCAATAGCGACAAAAATTTCTATAGTCTGGTAATATCATCGATAATACTAATTATTCCAAGACGATCATGAAAGCGATCTTCAATCTTTCACGAGGACAACACTAAGATTCTATTAAAGATTTCGAAGCTCTGTGAGTGTCCCTGAATAGTGTTACAGGAAGCTTAAAAGATCACATTATTCACTATGTGTCTGAAAATTGAACTCGGTTAGTGTTCCTGAATAGATAAAGGATCCAGACCTACAATCAGTAGGAAGATCAGACCTACAATCAGTAGGAAGTGTAGAAGACATAACAATGCCATGCCTTCTCAATGACGTTGAAGATTTCAAAGGTCTAGTATTATCTCCGATTCATTATATGTGTCTGAAAATTGAACTCTGATAGTGCTCCTGAATAGGTAAAGGATTCTGTTGAAGAAAAGTGTTCCAAGATCAGACCTACAATCAAAGTGTAGAAGAGCAAACATAACAATGCCATGCCTTCTCAATGACGTTGATGATTTCAAAGATCTAGTAATATAGTCGATGAGACTAATTATTCCCAGACGATCATGATAGCGATCAATAACTTTTCACGAGCACAACATTGAGATTCTACTAAAGATGTCGAATCTCTGATAATGTCTCTGAATAGTTACAGAAAGCTTAAGTGTTCGCAGTACTGATAATGTATCTGAAAAGAGAACCACGTCCTAGATGTCATGTCTTCTCAATAACGACAAAACTGTCGATTGTCTGGTAATATCTTCGATAAGACTAATTATTGCCAGACGATCATATAAGCGATCATCAACTTTTACAGAGCACAACTCTAAGATTGTGTTGAAGATTTCGAAGCTCTGTTAGTGCTCCAGAATAGTTACAGGAAGCTTAAGTGTTCTCAGTACTGATAATGTATCTGAATAACGAACTGTGTCATTGAATAGATAAAGGAGGCCTTGTATTCCTAGATCAAACCTACAAACTGTTAGTGTTCCAGAATAGTTACAGGAGGCAGAACAAATCGTATGCCTTAAAATCTAACTCAAATAGTATACCTGAATAGATATTGGAGGCTTCAGAACGCGAAGTAGATCATTATCAGAATGTGAAGAAGAGCTTTATTAGCCTTGTAGACGATACAGGAGACAAAGTCTTACTGAACTAGGTCTGTAATCAATAGGAAGTGGTTCTCTTGATGCACGATCGTTGAACTAGAAGATTAAATGAGAATGAACAACCTTCAAAAAGTATCATGAAATACAGACTCGCACATTATTGAGAAAAAGGTGGAGAATATCATTATCGACATTGGTAGCTTAGGGACTTAATCATTCAAACAAGTTAATCATCTGCAATCACAAACTTAAAGTTATGCCACGAACCTTTGAGTGAACATTGGAACGATCTCTTTAAAGAACCGAAAGGCGATCAATAGAAACTTCATACAAAGAGGCCTTAACAAATACAAAGTAAGTTCAACACTGTAAGGAATAAATATGATAAGAAGTTTAACTGATTCATGAACAAGTCTGTTAAAACAAAGGTCAAAGGTGACACCTCAATCTTTGAGTTCAACACTGAAATGATCACGATCACAATTAGATTCCGATTCCGTTCTTAAAGGAATAAATATGATAAGAAGTTTAAATGTTTCATGAACAAGTCTGTTAAAACAAAGGTCAAGGGTGAAACCTCAAACTTTAATGTGAACACTGAAACGATCACGATCACAATTCGTGATCTAACGATCGATTCCATACTTAAAGGAATAAATATGAAAAGAGTTTAACTGTTTCATAAACAAGTCTGTTAAAACAAAGCTTAAAAGTGAAACCTCAAACTTTGATGTCAATACTGAAGTGATCACGATCACAATTTGTAAAATATTGATCGATTCCGTTCTTAAAGGAATAAATATGATAAAAGTTTAACTGATTCATGAACAAGTCTGTTAAAACAAAGGTCAAGGGTGAAACCTCAACTTTAATGTGAACACTGAAACGATCACGATCACAATCCGTGATCTAACGATCGATTCCATACTTAAAGGAATAAATATGAAAAGAGTTTAACTGTTTCATAAACAAGTCTGTTAAAACAAAGCTCAAAAGTGAAATTTCAAACTTTGATGTCAACACTGAAGCGATCACTTATAAACCCTATATAAATATTCCACACTGTTAAAAGCGGCATGACTTTTCAATGAATATTTATGTTTAGAATTTCATTCATAAAAATAAACAAATTACAATAATCAATTGGAGTGGAGTAGGTAAATATAGACACAGAGAGCGAGATCGAATGTTTAATAAAATTCTTGATTAGAATTTCTAACCAATTTAACAGTAAATGATCATTCAGGAAATGTTTGTGTGTGTGTGGGGGGGAGGTGTACTCATGATACTAAAACCGACATTATTTTTAATAAAAATGAATCATCTTTTTTTATAAATTTAAATCAGCTTTGAATGTTAAGCTCATGTTAAGTAAATTTTAATTTATAATTATAAAATCAATTATTTTTATAACATTTTATAAAATTTTCTTGGAATTTAGAAAAAAACAACTCATAAGCATTTTATAATATTAAAATTATTTTGTAATTCTTAATTTTGTTTTACATGCAAATTTCTGTTTCTGTATTATAAAACTTTTCAGTTTTGAATATATTTTTATAAACAAGAGTATTTTTTTTAATTCAAAACCATTTTTTTTATTGTAATTCCATACCTTATGAATTTAACACACATTTGTAGAAATTTGTTTTTTTGCAAATTTCTAAAAGGAAAAACTCTTGCAGTAACCACAGACCTATAAAAAATATATATACCAAAAAACAAAAGGTGTTGAGGTTTCTTTCTATTTTATTATGTAGAAATATTTTCTTACTTTTATCCACTTTATTCTATTCTACACATTACACATAAATTATAATTTCCTGAATGCAAAATACATGTTTGTATTAGAGTAGTATAAACGAATGAATGAAAAAAAGTGAAAAATGTATAAAATATCATGTAAAAACATCCAGACAAAAACGACATAACAAATCTGAGAAGAAAAAGTTTGCTAAACTGCAATAATATTCAAGAAGTAGTAATTCCAGGGAGAAGAATAGAATAGCAAAAAAAAATGTATGTAAAATATTCTGCAGACAATGTAGATAAGAACAAATGCACTCAAGTGATAACTAAGGAGTGGGATGGAAAAGAAGAAGATTAACATACATTGTTGGTAAGAAAATTTATAGGGTTCAATTGGATAGAAATGTCTTGGATATAGCTAAACTTATTATTAAACATAATTAAGTTAGGAATGAGCCTAGACAATTCTATAGCATCGATTATAGACCGATCTAAAGTCCAACTGAAGACTGATCTATACACTCGACTATAGACTGATCTAAAAACTTGACTCTAGACTGATCTATACACTCGACTAGAGGCTGATCTATAGTCCAGACTGTAGACTTTACAATAGACTTATATATAGTCTCAACTACAGACCGATCTCTTCAATAGACTGATCTATAGTCTCACTATAGACTGATTTATAGTCTTGACTATTGACTAATATTCTAATGTATTCAGTATTGACTGATCTAGAGTCTCGACTATAGACTGATCTATAGTCCCCACTATAGACAGATCTATAGCCCCGACTATAGACAGATCTATAGTCCCGACTATAGATACACTTGACTTTAACTGAACTATAATCTCGACTATAAACTGTTCTATAGTCTCAACTATAAACTGTTCTATAGTCTCGACTATAGACTGTTCTATAGTCTCGACTGTAGACTGTTCTATAGTCTCGATTGTAAACTGTTCTATAGTCTCGACTATAGACTGTTCTATAGTCTCGACTATTGACTGTTCTATAGTCTCGACTATAGACTGTTCTATAGTCTCGACTGTAGACTGTTCTATAGTCTCGATTGTAAACTGTTCTATAGTCTCGACTATAGACTGTTTTATAGTCTCGACTATAGACTGTTCTATAGTCTCGACTATATACTGCTCTATAGTCTCGACTATATACTGCTCTATAGTCTCGACTATAGACTGTTCTAAACTTATTATTAAACATAATTATGTTAGGAATGAGCCCTTAATTCTAGACAGTTCTATAGCATCGATTATAGACTGATCTTAAGTCCAACTGAAGACTGATCTATACACTCGACTATAGACTGATCTAAACACTTGACTCTAGACTGATCTATACACTCGACTAGAGGCTGATCTATAGTCTAGACTGTAGACTTTACAATAGACTTATCTATAGTCTCAACTACAGACCGATCTCTTCAATCGACTGATCTATAGTCTCACTATAGACTGATTTATAGTCATGACTATTGACTTATATTCTAATGTATTCAGTATTGACTGATCTAGAGTCTCGACTATAGACTGATCTATAGTCCCCACTATAGACAGATCTATAGCCCCGACTATAGACAGATCTATAGTCCCGACTATAGACACACTTGACTATATACTGCACTATAATCTCGACTATAGACTGTTCTATAGTCTCAACTATAGACTGTTCAATAGTCTCGACTATAGACTGTTCTATAGTCTCGACTGTAGACTGTTCTATAGTCTCGATTGTAAACTGTTCTATAGTCTAGATTATAGACTGTTCTATAGTCTCGACTATTGACTGTTCTATAGTCTCGACTATAAACTGTGCTATAGTCTCGACTATAGACTATTCTATAGTCTCGACTATAGACTGTTCTATAGTCTCGACTGTAGACTGTTCTATAGTCTCGATTGTAAACTGTTCTATAGTCTCGACTATAGACTGTTTTATAGTCTCGACTATAGACTGTTCTATAGTCTCGACTATATACTGCTCTATAGTCTCGACTATATACTGCTCTATAGTCTCGACTATAGACTGTTCTAAACTTATTATTAAACATAATTATGTTAGGAATGAGCCCTTAATTCTAGACAGTTCTATAGCATCGATTATAGACTGATCTTAAGTCCAACTGAAGACTGATCTATACACTCGACTATAGACTGATCTAAACACTTGACTCTAGACTGATCTATACACTCGACTAGAGGCTGATCTATAGTCTAGACTGTAGACTTTACAATAGACTTATCTATAGTCTCAACTACAGACCGATCTCTTCAATCGACTGATCTATAGTCTCACTATAGACTGATTTATAGTCATGACTATTGACTTATATTCTAATGTATTCAGTATTGACTGATCTAGAGTCTCGACTATAGACTGATCTATAGTCCCCACTATAGACAGATCTATAGCCCCGACTATAGACAGATCTATAGTCCCGACTATAGACACACTTGACTATATACTGCACTATAATCTCGACTATAGACTGTTCTATAGTCTCAACTATAGACTGTTCAATAGTCTCGACTATAGACTGTTCTATAGTCTCGACTGTAGACTGTTCTATAGTCTCGATTGTAAACTGTTCTATAGTCTAGATTATAGACTGTTCTATAGTCTCGACTATTGACTGTTCTATAGTCTCGACTATAAACTGTGCTATAGTCTCGACTATAGACTATTCTATAGTCTCGACTATAGACTGTTCTATAGTCTCGACTGTAGACTGTTCTATAGTCTCGATTGTAAACTTTTCTATAGTCTCGAATATAGACTGTTCTATAGTCTCGACTATAGACTGTTCTATAGTCTCGACTATAGACTGTTCTCTAGTCTCGACTATAGACTGTTCTATAGTCTCAGCTATAGTCTATTCTATAGTCTCGACTATAGACTGTCCAATAGTCTCGACTATAGACTGTTCTATAGTCTCGACTATAGACTCTTCTATACTCTCGACTATAGACTGTTCTATAGTATAGACTACTGCCCAGTCTATAATCTACTATAACTGTTCTATACTATCGACTATAGATTTTTCTATAGACTATTCTATAGTCTTGACTACAGACTGTTCTATAGTCGCTACTATAAACTTTTTTATAGTCTCAACTATAGACTATTCTATAGTCTCGACTATAGACTGTTCTATAGTTTCAACTATACACTGTTCTATAGTCTCGACTATAGTCTATTCTATAGTCTCGACTATAGACTATTCTAGTCTCGACTATAGACTGTGCTATACTATCGACTATAGACCATTCTATAATCCCTACTATTACTGTTCTATACTCTCGACTATAGACTGTTCGACTATCTATAATCTTGACTATGGAATATTCTATAGTCTTCACTATGGAATATTCTATAGTCTTGTTTAACCTATTGTCTATAAATTGATCTATGTTATCTGCGATAAAGTGATCTATAGTCTTGTTTATAAGATGATCTATAGTATCGTCAATAAAGTAATCTATAGTGTCCACAACAGAGTGTTCTATAGTCTTGACTATAGAGTGTTCCATTTCCTCGTCTATAAAGTGATCTATAGTCTCCACTATAGATAGTTCTATATTATATTCTATAGTCTCGATTATATAACATTCTACAGTTTCGACTATAGAAATTAACCCCAAATAACAATTAGTATTTTTTGAAATTACCCCAAAATTTACATTAGTCATTCTAATACCTTTCCGGCTACTTGAACTAAAGTATTTATCGTTAAACTTCAAACAAATAAAATAATTTATCAATTTTACTCACACTTTTAAAAATAAAAATTATTCTTCATTCAGTGCATTTTATTATTTACCTTAAATAAGAATTCTTATCAATTTATTATGGATTTCTGGCGAAATTACGCTTAAAAACTATAAACAATGACAGTATTTGAAATGCATAATATAACGGTTTTTTGTTTTGTTTAACCATTAGGTATTTAAATAGCCTTAACTGACATAATTTAACTTTCCATATTTAAACAATAATGAATTCTTATCTTATCAATTTATATTAAACATAAACAAAGTTTATTGCATTTTGAAGTCAAAGACAATGAATAGATATTTTAGCAGTAAAAATAATTTCACACGTAATTTATTATGAAAATTATGAATGGACTTTAATTCTAAAGTTATTAGGAAATGTATTATGAATTATTTAAGGGGAGTTGTAGTTGATCAAGGGGAACAGTTACAAATTCAAAATAGAATAGTTGTAGCTAATTTCAAAGTTTTCTATAACCAAATCTAAGGCAAAAACAATTTTGCCTTCACAATATTATGACTAATTGTATATATTTTGTTTTTAGTTTGGACCCATATTCATAGGAATTTTTTTTAGTAATTTACTAACAAAAACTTTTTTTATCTTGCTACTCATTTAATGTTTGCATTTGCTGACTCATTTCATTAAATTTATCTTCTGCATAAACCCTCCATAATTTGTTGGTCTTAAACCAATTTTATTTTTTTTTTAAATTTAGTACAAAACCTTTTCATAAATTGTTTAAAGTTTTAAGCAAAAATGTAACGAAATTTTTTTTTGTTTGATACAAAAAAACCCCTATTAGTAGTTGTAAGTAAAACCAAAACTAATTGTTTTAACCATTTTTTTGCTTTGACCTCAAACTATGAAAATATTTCTTTTGATAGAATGTGGGTTAGAGAAATAAATATTGTTGAAATATATTAACGAGATTAGGCAGTAGGGGGTAAGGAAAAGAGTATTATAACAGACTTAAACTCTTCATCATGGAGAGCAGACTGTAATTGAGACTACAGAATTGTTAACTATAGATTAGTCTACAGTCCAGATACTTAAGAACAATATATAGACCGGAGACTATACAGCAATCTACAGTCGAGACAATAGAACAGTTAATAGTCTCGACTATCTATAGTCGAGACTATAGAACAGTCGAGACTATAGAACAATCGAACAGTCGAGATTATAGAATAGTCTATAGTCGAGACTATAGAACAATCTGCAGTCGAGATTATAGAATAGTCTATAGTCGAGACTATAGAGCAGTCTATAGTCGAGACTATAGAACAGTCTATAGTCGAGACTATAGAACAGTCTATAGTCGAGACTACAGGACAGTCTATAGTCGAGACTATAGAACAATCTAAAGTCGAGATTATAGAATAGTCTATAGTCGACACTATAGAGCAGTCTATAGTCTAGACTATAGAGCAGTCTATAGTCGAGACTATAGAAAAGTCTATAGTCGAGACTATAGAAAAGTCTATAGTCGAGACTATAGAAAAGTCTATAGTCGAGACTATAGAAAAGTCTATAGTCGAGACTATAGAACAGTCTTCGGTCGAGACTATAGAACAGTTAACAATCGAGACTATAGATCAGTCTATGGTCAAGACTATAGAACAGTCTATAGTCGAGACTCTAGAATAGTCTATAGTCGAGACTATAGAATACTCTATAGTCGAGACTATAGAACAGTCCATAGTCGAGACTATAGTGCAGATGTCTCCGAGATTATAAATCAGTCAGAGATTATAAATCAGTCTGTAGTCTAGACTATAGATATCTCTATAGAGGAGAAAATACATCAGTCCATTGTTGAGACTATAGATCCGTCTATAATCGAAACAATACTCTATGGTCAAGACAATAGATCACTGTATTAGGGAGAATATAAATTAGCCTATAGTCTAGACAATAGATCATTGTATTGGGGAGACTATAGATTATCCTCTAGTCGAGACTATAGATTAGCCCATAGTCGATACTATAAATCAGGCTATTGGGAAGACCAGTCTATAGAGGAGAGTAAATATCATTCTATAGGGGAAACAATAAACCAGCCTATAGTCCAGACTATATATCAGCCTATAGACGAGACTGTAGATCACTCAGTCGAAACTATTTAATTAAGAACAGTCTATAGTCGAGACTATAGAACAGTCTATAGCCGAGACTATAGAACAGTCTATAGGCGAGACTATAGAACAGTCTAAAGTCGAGACTATAGAACAGTCTATAGTCGAGACTATAGAACAGTCTATAGTCGAGACTATAGAACAGTCTATAGTCGAGACTATAGAACAGTCTACAGTCGAGACTATAGAACAGTCTATAGTCGAGACTATATAGAACAGTCTATAGTCGAGACTATATAGAACAGTCTATAGTCGAGACTATAAAACAGTCTATAGTCGAGACTATAGAACAGTCTATAGTCGAGACTATAGAACAGTCTATAGTCGAGACTATAGAACAGTCTATAGTTTATAATCGAGACTATAGATTAGTCTATGGTCAAGACTATAGAACAGTCTCTAGTAGATACAGTTTAACTTAAAATACAAGAAACATAATGAATCTATTAAGGTCATTGGAATATTTTGCTTAAAATCAACTTTATATTTAATCAAAATCTAATTTATTAGTTGAAATACATATTTTCAAAAATTTAACGGTACTTTAGTTTTAAAACATAATTTAACTTTTAAATGATTTTCTTTTTCTTAATTTAGACCAAAAACATATCTTTTGTTTCTATTAAAGACAAACACAATGTTACACTTAGAAAATCTTTTTCTATGGATTTTTGTTTTTTTTTTTTTCTTTCAAAAGATACTGGCAAAATTTTTAAGATGAAAACAAAACACACAAAACCCAGAAATAATGCATTATTTATAAAACAACAAAAAATAAAGTTTTTGCACTAAAAATCACACAAAAAAAAAAATGTACATGAAAGATAAAAAAGATGAGCTCTTAAAATATTAAAACAAATAAACAACAACAATAATAATAAGAAATTTTTTGAAAAAAAGCACGAACTTTCAATGAAACCATGTTTCAAATGATTCGATTAAAAATACACAAAAACAACAATAAACTTAATAGAAAGAAAAAAACTAAAGCATACAGCTGTTTGTTGAACAGAATTTGCTTGTGTTTTTGTGGTTGTTGTTGTTGTTATTTGTATACCTTTTAAACAGCAAGAAGAAGAAAATACTAATAAGAACAACTATAAATTAATAAAAGTAAACGGAATAACAAAAACAACAAGTAAACTATATAATTTTTTTGAACAAAAAAAAACCTAAACTGGTTTTCAATGATAGTGTGTGTTTTTGTTGATTTTGTTTTTGCCTAAATACAAATTTATATTGAACTTGTATCCAGTGATTCTAGGAGATGAACTTGTATTAACTTCAAAATTAAGAAACTACCTATAAAACGATCTAAAGTCAAGATTATAAAAGGATCTTAATTCTAGACTACAGACCAGTTTATAGTTGAAATTATAGATCAGTTTATAGTCAAGATGAGAGATCAGTCTATACTATAGACTGATCTATCGGCTATAGACTCTATAGTCGAGACTTTAGATCAGATTATTTTATATTCGAGACTTTAAATCAGTCAATAGTCAGGACTACAGGTCTGTGTAGAGTCAAGACTACAGATCAGTTTATAGTCTATAGAGGAGACTATGAAAAAGTCTATAGTCTAGACTATAGATCAGTCTATAGGGGAGACTATACATCAGTCCATGGGGTAGACTATAGATCAGTCTATAGGAGAAACTATGGGTCATTCTAAAAGGCTAAAGATTAGTCTATAGGGGAGAATATGTATTAAAGATCAGTCTATAGATCCATCTATAGTCGAGCCTTTATATCCGTCTATAGTCGAGACTGTAGATCAGTCTATAGTCTAGACTATAGATATATCTATAGGGCAGACAATACATCAGTCCATGGGGGAGACTATAGATCCGTCTATAATCGAAACAATACTCTATGTTCAAGACAATAGATCAATGTATTGGGGAGACTATAGATTAGCCTATAGTCGAGACTATAGATTATGCTCTAGTCGAGACTATAGATTAGCCCATAGTCGATACTATAAATCAGTCTATTGAGAAGACCAGTCTATAGAGGAGACTAAATTCTATAGGGGAGACAATAAACTAGCCTTTAGTTCAGACTATATATCAGCCTATAGACGAGACTATAGATCACTCAGTCGAACCTATTGATCAGTTTATATTCGAGACTATAGATGAGTCTACAGTTCAGTATATATTAGATACTATAGATCAGTCTATATTCAGCACTATGGATCAGTCCACATTTAAGATTATAGAACAGTCTTAAGTTAATAATTTAGATCAGTCTATAGTTGAGACTACAGATCAGTCTATAATTTAGACTATAGATCAGTCTATAGTCGACAATACAGATGAGTCTATAGTCGATATTCTTGATCAGTCTATGATTTTTCTACATTCCAAGTAATAATATAAAAAAACACTTTCTCTTAGCGATATACTGTCCACCACAAAACCTACTGGTTAAGTTCATGAATATTTTGAACATGAACAAATAAATTTCATAAAAGAAGTCATCTGTAAGAAAAATGTTTATTGTAAAGAGATACTCTATATAGAGAGTAGTTGTTGCTACCACAAGTATGTTTTTTTCTTTGGTGTTTGTCTGTTTCTTTTTCATGCAATTGACAATATTTTCACAGAGAGTAAAAGGCAAACAAAAAAAAACTGCACAAAAAATGACAGATGTTAAAACAGGTAATTAAAGGCTTTAACTAAAAAACATATATATGTCTGTATTTACTAGTCATTCGCTAGTCGTATTAGTAATTATCTACATAAGAAATAAATTGAAATTTTAAATAAATAAAAAACTCACCATTAAAAGAAAATAAAATAAATGATAATGTAAAAATTTATTGAAAATTAATTATTATATCAGGATTCATAGGGATTATGGGAAGTCTTAATATTGTTATCATAGGATTTGTCTTTTAACTTTAAAATAATTGTCAGTTTCTTAAATGCTTATTTATTTATTGCTATAGGGAAAATGTCCTTGCATATACAAAAACTGAGTCAAAGAGATCTTATATAGTTGATAAATTATCTTATTATGTTTAGAAGATTTCAACTGTTTATAAAGACTGGAATATTTTTAAAATTTGACAAGTGGCAAGAGCTGAACAAGAATTAAACTAGAACTGTACTAAAATAGAACATAACTTGAACTGAACTAGCACAGAACTAGAACAGAACTAGAACAGAACTAAAACAGAACTAGAACAGAACTAAAACAAAACTAAAACAGAACTAGAACAGAACTAGAACAGAACTAGAACAGAACTAGAACAGAACTAGAACAGAACTAGAACAGAACT
>NC_060954.1:13129776-13137483 GCF_022045245.1 Lucilia cuprina
GTCTAGTCTATAGTCTAGTCTATAGTCTAGTCTATAGTCTAGTCTATAGTCTAGTCTATAGTCTAGTCTATGGTCTAGTCTATAGTCTAGTCTATAGTCTAGACTATATACTAGACTATAGACTAGACAATAGACTCGACTATAGACTAGGCTATAGACTATACCATAGACTATACTATTGATTATACTATAGACTATACTATAGACTATACTATAGACTAGACTATAGACTAGACTAGACTTTTGACTATGTGCCAGACTATTAAATAATTATAATTTCATTTATTATTATCTCGTTTCTAGGATGCACATGAAGACTTGCAGAATGTAACCGATATTAAAGATGATAACTTAGATGAATTAGAGCCGGAGCTCAAATCAACTTTTCCTATAGTGAATTCTGAAAATGAACAACTTTTCTATGAACGTCTATTAAAAATGCCCGATAATAATATTGTATTGTATTGTCATGGCAATACTGCATCTAGAGGTTCAGGACATCGCATAGATGTCTATAAATTATTACGCAATTTAGGCTATCATGTCATATCTTTCGACTACAGAGGCTATGGTGATTCGGATGATGTTTCACCTACAGAAGAGGGTGTTGTACGAGATGCTTTGGCCGTTTATTATTACATACGTAATATTACTACAAATCCGGTATTCATATGGGGTCATTCCTTGGGTACGGGAGTTGCCACTAATATGTTGTCCAAACTGAATAATTTGGATGAGAAGGGAGTTAGAGGAGTAATTTTAGAGGCTCCCTTTACGAATATAAAAGATGAAATTAGAATGCATCCATTTGCAAGGGTGAGTTAAGAAAACTTGTACGTTAATTTAATGTGTGACTTAATTTTTTTTTTTTGCAATTTCTAGCCCTTTAAACATTTACCCTGGTTTGATCACACCATCTCACGTCCCATGTATGCAAATTCTTTGCGCTTTGAATCCGATCAACATATCAGCGAATTTAGACAACCCATTTTAATTGTACACGCTGAAGATGACTATGTAGTGCCCTTCCAGCTGGGCTATAGACTGTATCGCATAGCTTTGGATACACGAGGCAAAGCCTGGGGTCCCGTAGAATTCCATCGCTTTGAAGGTTCCCGTAAATATGGTCACAAATTCATATGTCATGCTCCCGAGTTGCCCGATTTAATTAAGAATTTTATAAACAATTATCGTAATGAAATTTTTTAAGGCATTTTTTCTCATCCACAATGAAAAACATAAGCAAAATTCATTTGTAATTCCCTAATCTAGTATATATTACAATATACTATCTATCTCTTCACTAGCTTTAAGTAATATTTTCAATGGAAGTTTAGCTTTAAAGAAAATTTGAAAAATTATTTTTTAAAATTTATTAGAAATTAAAAGAAATGTTATTGGCCTACCCTGTTTGGTGTTTAAATTCTGTTTATAATTTAAAATTTGCAAATTAATTTTTAATAACAATGTATGTATTATGAACAAAAAAAAATAATACTCAAATCTCTAAAAAAGAGATTTGTTTATTTTTTCAAAAAGTTTTTGTATGATATTTTCTAAGTCATTAGTATTAAATAAATTCTATTCTAGAGTATTTAGATGTGCATCAAAAAATAAAAGGAAATCAATAAAAACATATTAAAACAAATCAAATGTGATAAAAATTATATTGAAAATATGGGTACCAAATATTGGAAACATTTTTCAATATCGACAAATGTTCTATATAAAGATTTTGTTAATATTGAAAATTTTCTATAAAAATTTGTCATCATTGAAAATTTTATTTTTCTCTCTATCTATCTATCTATCTATCTATCTATCTATCTATCTATCTATCTATCTATCTATCTATCTATCTATCTATCTATCTATCTATCTATCTATCTATCTATCTATCTATCTATCTATCTATCTATCTATCTATCTATCTATCTATCTATCTATCTATCTATCTATCTATCTATCTATCTATCTATCTATCTATCTATTTTTAATCATTAATATTAACGGCTTTTCGTTTTACAGCTCAAAGCTTCTATATACGTCAAGTGTTCATGTACATGCTCTTTTCATTATTCTCTTCATATCTTTCGTTATGATAACAGTATTGCCAGATGCTAAGTTATTCATAAAGTAGTCGTTTTTGTTGCCTAAACTGACAAATATTTCTAAAAAAATACATTGACATTATTGCTTGAGAATTATTTTCTACTTTACAGTTATTAAATAAATAAAAAATACAAATTGCTTTTCCAAATAAAAGAATTTAATGTTGTTTCTTGGCAAAAATCGCCTTTTACTTTTTTGAGTTTTTAAAACAACATTGACAATATTGTCGCAACGTTAACTCGCTAGTTATTGTTAGTTGTTTACTTGTTTTGAGTGCGGTCGAACGAATGTTGGTTGTCGTTAACGTCGCGGGTTGTTGGAATAAAAAGTTGAAAAGTGAAAAAAAAATAATTAAAATAATGAAATAAAATATTAAAATTATAATATGAAAATTATACCAAATTAATAAGTTTATCAGAGAAAATAAAAGAAAAACATAAAAAGGGTGTGTGAAGTTTATGTGACAGAAAAAAAGTTCCTAAAATATTTACTGCAAACAAAGAAGAAATAAAAAAACAAGCTGCAAAATTTAATTGTTTAAAAAAACATAGTTTTTTTTTGCTGTGGAAAACAACAACAAGATCAAAGTGGAGTTAAGTGTTCTTTTCCCTTCAAAGATAAAACAGCATTCATTTGGAATAAAGAGATAAAAAAGTAATTTTTAAAATAAAATATTAAGTGGAAATGTTTTTAGTCTATAAGAAAATTTCATTTGCAAAAAAAATTATATTTGCTGGTCATAAAATTGTGTTAAGAAGAAGCAGCAGCACCAATTTTTTAAGGAAGTTCTCGATACAGAGTTTTTGTGTATGAAGTTGAAATATAGTTTTCCCTTCACCACCGCCCTGCGCTCAAAAAAACTGCTGCTGTTGCAGCGGCTGCAAAAGAGCGATAAAATATTCTGCTTATGCTGAAACAGTGTTGTTAATGTTGAATTATTTTTAAAAGTTTGAGCGTTTATTTATGTAGTAACACAAATACAGGATTAGCATAGATAGATAGATAGATAGATAGATAGATAGATAGATAGATAGATAGATAGATAGATAGATAGATAGATAGATAGATAGATAGATAGATAGATAGATAGATAGATAGATAGATAGATAGATAGATAGATAGATAGAAAGATAGATAGATAGATAGATAGATAGATAGATAGATAGATAGATAGATAGATAGATAGATAGATAGATAGATAGATAGATAGATAGATAGATAGATAGATAACATTCAGCAGTATAAACAAAAAAATTTCCAAAAAAAAAAAAACTAACTGTCCACCGAACAGTTACAGTTACAACAAAAGTTATTATTAGGATACCAACAACTAATTAAATAACAATTTCCATTACATAGTAAATTTTTCAAAAAATCGATCACTTGAATCAAAATGGCCATTAAAATCTATTAGTTTTTCTTAAACTTTTCATCAATACGCTAAACTAATTTAAATTTCTTAATAATATTAAAATTCATGCTATTTTCGTTCCTAACTCTTGGTCCTATCTTTAGAAAATGTGTTTATGTTTTAAACAATCCACTTTCTTCGTAATAGGTTTGCTCTTTTCATTTTCTTTCATAACATAGCTGTCTCTTTAACATTTTCAGCTCTTTTACTGTTTTCTGCAAATATAATTTTATTTACAGCACTGGCTGGACGTTCACTCGTTATTAGTTAGTTGTTTGTTTACTTTTTTTGAGTGCGGTCGTTGAATGGTAATAACGTCGCTAACGCGGGTAGTTTTTTTTTTGAGAAAAGAAGTTGCAATAAAATTTAATTAAAAGAAAATAATAATAAAGAAATTTGTTAACAAATTTAAGAATAAAAGGTGTGCAAAAGTTTTCAAAGAAAATTATTATTATAAATATATTAAATACTACAATAACAAAGATAGAAAAAGTGTTTTAAAGCATGAATATATATGTATATATTAATTACATTTAGTAACACATAAAATAGAGCAGTGAAGTTTATTTTTTGTGTTCATTCTTTTGTTAAAGATAAGAAAAAGTGAAGCCTAACAACTACATAAAGATAAAGAAGTTAATAAAGTTAATGTTTGAAAAAAAAATATTCAGAAAATAGAAAATATCTATAAAATTTTTATTATAAAATACTTGATTAATATTGAGGAAGAAGCAGCATTAAGGAAGTTCTTATAGAGAGTTTTTATTTGCTGAAGTTGGAATGTTTTTTCCCTTATTTACACCGCCCTACAGCCTCTGCTACTAATGCTGTTACGGCTGCAAACTGTTATAAAAAATATCATCATAAAATACAGGCATGGAAATGTGGAAATTTTAAATTACTTTTCTACCCTATTTGTACGAAATTGTAGACTACAATATAGATCCTATATAGACTAGACTATAGACTGGACTATAGACTAGAATATAGACTAGACTATATACTAGACTATAGACTAGACTATAGACAAGACTTTAGACTAGACTATAGAATAGACTATAGACTAGACTATAGACTAAACTATAGACTAGACTATTGACTAGACTATAGACTAGGCTATAGACTAGACTATAGACTATAGACTAGACTATAGACTAGACTATAGGATAGACTATAGACTAGACTATACACAAGACTATAGACTAGACTATAGGATAGACTATAGACTAGACTATAGACTAGACTATAGACTAGACTATAGACTAGACTATAGATTAGACTATAGGATAGACTATAGACTAGACTATATATTTCGCTATAGACTAGTCTAGTCAATAGAATAGACCATGGACTATATTGTAGACTATACAATAGACTAGACTATAGACTAAACTATAGACCAGGCTATTGACTAGACTATTGACTAGACTATACCCTTGACGATACCCTAGACTATAGACTAGACTAAACTATAGACTAGACTAAACTATAGACTAGACTTTAGACTTTACTACAGACTAGCCTATAGGCTGGACTATAGGCTAGACTATAGACTAGGCAATAGACTAGACTATAGACCAGACAACAGACTATAGTCTAGACTACACACTAGACTATACACTAGACTAGACAATTGTCTAGACTATAGACTAGACTGTAGAGTGCTCAATAGTCTAACTCATAAACTATACTATTATCTAGACTAAAAACTAGACTATAGACTAGACTATAGAGTAGACCATAGACTAGACTATAGACTAGACTATAGACTAGACTATAAACTAGACTATAGACTAAACTATAGACTAGACTATAGACTGGACTATAGACTAGACTATAGACTAGACTATAGACTAGACTATAGACTGGACTATAGACTAGACTATAGACTAGACTATAGACTAGACTATAGACTAGACTAAAGACTAGACTATAGACTAGACTATAGACTAGACTATAGACTAGACTATAGACTAGACTATAGACTATAGACTAGACTAGACTAGACTATAGACTAGAATATAGATTAGATTATAGATTAGAATAAAGACTAGACTATAGATGATACTATAGACAAGACTATAGACTATACTTTTGACTAGACTATAGACTAGAGTAGAGAGTAGAGACTAGATTATATACTAGACTAAAGACTAGACTATAGATTAGACTATATATTAGAGTAGAGCCTAGATTATATACTAGGCTAAAGACTTGATTATAGACTAGACTATAAACTAGACTATAGACTAGACTACAGTCTAGACAATATACTGTACTATAGACTAGACTATAGATTTGGCTATAGACTAGATTATAGACTAGACTAGATTAGATTATAGACTAGCCTGTAGCATAGACTCGAGAATATATACTAGATGATGGAATAGACTATAGATAAAACTTTAAACTAGACTATTGTAGACAATGGATTGAACTGTAGACTAGACCAGTATCTAGACCAGCTTTCCATCCCTGATATCCCAACAAGAATTTCCTCTATATTTTATTTTTGTTGTTTTTTATTTATTTTTTTTTTGTTAAAGAGGTTGCTCTGCTACTGCTGCTGTTTCTTCTTCTTCTTTTAAATTCCCTTTTACACAAACTAATACAGAGAGAATGTGTTTCTTTTGCAGACTGCAAGAGAGGCATTGTGATGTTTCCTTAAAATTTGTTTTATTGTATTCTGTTTTCATTTTAATTTTGCGTGAATGTGTATAAATGTTTATGTTAAAAACAAATATGTGTGAGTGTGTGAAAATGTGTGTTTTTTTATTGTTGTTGTAATAAAACATAAAAGCCGATAAATGATAAAATATCCAGAGAAAAAGAAACCCCCACGAATTTGTGAAAATTTTGTTAAGAAAAATTCCAAACAGATTTAATAAACAACAAACAAAGCAAACAAACATAAAAATAACAACAAAAGAAAACTAAACAAATAGTGTTCTTACAAATATATACCGAAAGGTCTGAAAGATTCATAAACAAATTAAAAAAATTATCCTTAATTTTATATTAAAAAAAGGAGTTGTTTTCTTATAGAAAGTGAAAGAAAGCAACTCCAAAAAACAGAGAGTGCGTTAATTTTCTTTATTTTGCAGACTAATATCCTCTCTTTTTTCACTTTATTATTCACTTATTCATCAATATTATTCTCTCTTGTTTTAGCCAAAAAGGAGTTGTTTGTATAATTTTGGATAAAAAAACAAGAATTAACAATTTTATTGTATAAAAACCAAATAATGTGGTAAGTTTTTGTTGAAATTTGATTAAAATTTTATTTATTTACAAATTATAAAAAAATCTTTTTATCAAGGAAATAATAACAAAATAATGTCATCGCGCATGTTAAATGCTCTGCTCCTTGTGTGTTTTTGTTTCCTCATATTATTCATACATTTTTCAATACATTTTGCCAGAAAATTTTTGCTAACACGCCCTTTTTTGTTATTGTTTTTATTTTTTGTTTGTCTATTATTTTTCCATAAAAAAATTTATATTTAAAAATTATTAATTAAATATGATATTTAATTAAAGTAATTAATTAAAATGTACTTTAGTTCTAGTTTAGTTTCAGTGCAGTTCTAGTTTAATTCCAGTGCAGTTCCAGTGCAGTTCTAGTTCAGTTCTAGTTTAGTTCTAGTTCAGTTCTAGTTTAGTTCTAGTTCAGTTCTAGTTTAGTTCTAGTTCAGTTCTAGTTTAGTTCTAGTTCAGTTCTAGTTTAGTTCTAGTTCAGTTCTAGTTTAGTTCTAGTTCAGTTCTAGTTCAGTTCTAGTTCAGTTCTAGTTCAGTTCTAGTTCAGTTCTAGTTCAGTTCTAGTTCAGTTCTAGTTCAGTTCTAGTTCAGTTCTAGTTCAGTTCTAGTTCAGTTCTAGTTCAGTTCTTGTTCAGTTCTAGTTCAGTTCTAGTTCTGTTCTAGTTCTGTTCTAGTTCAGTTCTAGTTCAGTTCTAGTTCAGTTCTAGTTTAGTTCTAGTTCAGTTCTAGTTCTGTTCTAGTTCTGTTCTGTTCTAGTTCTGTTCTAGTTCTGTTCTAGTTCTGTTCTAGTTCTGTTCTAGTTCTGTTCTAGTTCTGTCCAAGTTCAGTTCTAGTTCTGTTCTAGTTCTGTTCTAGTTCTGTTCTAGTTCTGTTCTAGTTCTGTTCTAGTTCTGTTCTAGTTCTGTTCTAGTTCTGTTCTAGTTCTG